>NC_045154.1:2173860-2473604 GCF_900700415.2 Clupea harengus
CAGCAATATTCTGTTGCCTTTAAAAGACTGCACCTGAGTAGAGTGGCCCCTGCTCCTCTGTAAAGCCCAGCCAAGCCTTGAGTCCTCAGAAGCTTGATGGTGATGCTGGTGGCAGAGGACCGTGGCCCCGGGGTCGGACCAGAGGCCTGTGGGCCCACCAATGAGGGAGCAGGCTCTGGAGTGGCAGTAGGTGTTGTGGTCGACTTCTGTGCAGCTGACACAAATACAACCATCACTGCCACACATTCCATGCTAGTGTAAGCACTGCATAAATGTTGCCTACTAACTTATGAAGCTGAGTAGAAAATATTTCACTAGGTATTTTCAATTAAACGACAAACTATTTCCAAAAATGCACAAAACAAAATGCCTTTATGACTCACCCAACCTGCCTGCATCCTGCAACTGGATCTTCAGCATCTCCATGGGTGTGGTCACCACCACCTGGCAGGTTCCTGCCCCACATCCAGCCAGCATCTCCCCCCAAAGGGGCAGCTTCCTGTTGGGAGAATATGGGGGAAAGTTTCCAAACTCAATCAGATAGGCAAGAAGTGGACATCTCACAATGAAGCTTAAACCTAGTGTCCTTGTTGCTGTATTCCCGAACTTTTAACAAATATATGTAGTATATGTAGTTATATTTTCTGCTTGTAAAGCCATTTCAGCTGTACTTGAAGTCTGAAACTAGTGAGTTAACTACCAAAAAGGCATGCAATATCCTTCCAAAGACCAACAACAGCCAAGTTGACCATGCTGTGAAAGCCTTTCTTTCATCTTCACGTGTGCCACTCCGGACCACAGAGCTACACAGGGCATAGCCTGGGCGGCTAATGGGAATAACTGGTGCGTTTCTCTGTCCTTCACATGACCATGTACCATCAGATGATCAGAAGATGATACCAAAACTATTTGCCCCATAAAAGACAAACCTCAAAAAGTAGCAACTTGCTACATAGTGCTGCCTAAATAAATGAAAAATGCATGGTGCTGAAGAGCATTCTTTATTATAATAGGACAAATGACCGTAGCACAACTGAAATACTGAATTACTGATTGTTTCATAAAAAATGTCAATAATGTGTAAATGTCAATATTGTGAGCAAAATTACCCATCTTTAGAAAGCTTCTGCCTGAAGATGTCATTTGCTGCAAGTTTGATGGCCTTCTCTGGAGTTACAAGGGTGAGATTCACTGCTGCACCTAAGAGTATTTTAATGTTACTCCAAAATGTGTAGTTTTCTGAACAGTGCAAATGAAAGTATTGTTTTATGTCCACAAGTTACCTCGATACATCCCAAAGTAACCCTCAGTCCTGACCGTCTTCACCAAACAGTCCAGCCTAAAAATGAAAATGGCACATTTGATTTTTTTTTTACTCTTGCTCTGTCATAAACACTGGACATTCGTTCAAAACATTGTTTGTTCAAGATTTGTTGTTATCCACGTATCACGTAAGTCCCCTGTTATTTCAGTTATGAAGCGTAATGTGGGCTGTGCTAGACATGATGAACTAGACAGCTAGAGAATAGCCTGACCAGAGATGCTAGTGTCATTAACGTTACACCAAACCGTTTTTTTGCGAGTAGCAAAACCGAAGCCCTTCTTGTTGGCACTCCACACCAGGTTCAGTCATCCTCCATAACTCATCTCTACATAAAATACAAAGTCCTACTATTCACCCATAAATGCATAAATGCCTACAAGAACTCATTACTCCCCAAACCTCCACCCGCACCCTCAGATCTACAAACAGCTCGCTCCTCCGGGTCCCCAACACCAAGCTCCGCACCATGGGCGACCAGGCCTTTTGCTCGGCAGCGGCGCACCTATGGAACAGCCTCCCTGACCACCTAAGGGCCACCAACAGCCACCAACAACACCCCCCTGTCCCCCCCGGGATTTCCGCCCCTGAATGAGATATGAATTAGTTGGATAAGGTTAGCAATGTTAGCACTCCTCTCCCCAACACTCTCTCTCGTGGACTTGTCGCAAGGCCAAGTCCAGAGGGAACCTGTATTGCTGTCGACTCATTTTCAAAAAGCTTGGAGAAAAGTTTTCCAAGGACACTGCACATCATCACCTTATCAAGAAACTGGGTTTTTAAGCTACAGGATAAAAATGTCCATGACTTATGGGGACAAGATATTGGCCTTTGCAAAAAAGTATGTCCTACTAACTCCAAAAGATTGTGAGAAGTGGATATTCTCTGATGAATGCCCTCTCAACCTGTTTTTAACCCCCAGTAGTCAAAATCGTCATAAAATATATATAAATGGACAAATTTCAACCATCTGAACAAGTCGGGTTCAGTGCACACCATGGTCTGGGGGGGCATGCCAGTCTCTCTGCAGAACAAATTGGGCCCACAACCACTAGGAATACTTTCAAGAGGTGTTTAGAATGGGTATCTGTGCAAGTCGACAGTGCCCATGCTCAGACCACTCTGTGCTGAGCACTTTCATGGCTTCTTATGTAATGAGGAATGGCCACCCAGCTCAGCCCCCTTGACCTCAACTTGGCTGAGAATTACTGGAGGACTTGAACAGCCGGGTCTCAATTCAATTCAATTCAACTTTATTTCGCCATGTATACAGATACTAGGAATTGTTTTTGGTTTTCTCCATGCAGGCTATAGTATCACAAATAGAACAACAAGACAACACAGAACAACAATACACAACACAGAACAACAATACCACAGTCCATAGACGTCTCACCACCAAGAAGAAGTTCAATTCAAGGTCCACGAAGAAGTGGGAGAGATTGAGCCCTCCATTCTTACTAATTTGACACATTCCATGCCTGAATGAATAGAGACTGTGATCAGGTGAAGATACAGGATTTTTGAATCTCATTCGGCTGAGGAATCAGAATTGTGGATGAAATTGTAAAGGAATTTTTGAGGCAAAGTGTAGCATGTAGATTTGCACAGAGCCAACAAGGTGTCTCTGAAATACGACTCAACCTTGCTTTTTATGTTTAAGAAACTCTGAGCTGGTCAACTGACAACTGACACTGACTTACCCAAGACACATCTGGAGACCAACCAAGTGAGGATTTGAGTGGGAATGATTAGTGAGTTCAGTATGTTTGTAACGTTCTAAACCAATCCAATAGTTTGTGATAGATAGTTTTCCAAGCTCACAGTGGTGGTTCAGTTTTAAATGTTTTGTACAACCACCTAGAGACCAGAAACTGGTCTCACAGCACATCAAATCCACCCTTCCCCCCACATTTGACCCAAATCAGTTTGCATACAGAGCAAACAGGTACACGGAAGACGCCATCGCCATAGCCCTCCACACCACACTGAGCCACCTGGAACTCCAGGGAACCTATGTAAGAATGCTCATCATAGACTACAGCTCAGCATTCAATACCATCATCCCAGACATACATACTAGTCAGCAAACTAGCTGCACTAGGCCTCTCCCCCTCCATCTGCACCTGGATAAAGGACTTCCTCACGAACCGCCCACAAACTGTAAAACTTCCAACTCTCCTTCACCATCACGCTCAGCCTTGGCTCTACACAAGGCTGTGTGCTGAGCCCACTACTCTACTCCATCCTCACACTCAGCCTCGGCTCTCCACAAGGCTGTGTGCTGAGCCCACTACTCTACTCCTTGTACACATATGACTGTACTCCTACCCATCCCACCAAAACCATCATCAAATTTGCTGATGACTCTACGGTGATCTGACTCTGTCTGTGCACAGAAGATTGTGCTCTCTTTTAATATTTTATTGACACAATTCTAATACGCTTGTGTTTTTCATGGACAAAATGCATTACAGCACAGCATACATTCTGTAAACGAAAAATGGGTCTGTTACACTCGATGCCCCACATGATACGGCGTTGATGAACAGACCAGACAAATGGTTCACTTTCTAGTAAGTTATTTTCATACAGAACACATTTTACCCATTTTTTACTTGGTTCTCAAACTCACACACGCAAGCATCATTCACTGCAGATTGGTATTTAAAAGAAGAAGACTGTGTACAGAAGTGTGACGTACTTATGTATTAACCAGAATATGGTCCCCTATAGACTGTCTACAGATGCTCAGATTATAAACAATCTATCTGTTGAAACTTGGTTAGCTACAGTTTATGGTTAAGGTTAGGGTTAGGAGTTGGGATTTGTCAAGGTGATGTTCAGTGAACAATTATATAGACTGAACTTAAGTTTCAACAAACCATCTGTAAAGTCTCTGTAGGCGGACTATCCAAATAAAGTGTTACCCAGAACATTTCTGTGCGTAAATAGATTCTAAGGTTCTTGTATGCGTGATGTTTTAGGATGGAATCTACACTGAGACCTCAGGTCAGTAAATTATTTCACCTCAAAGCAATGTCAAAATTTCCATAATTTTTGTATCTACAGTTGAGTTGTTATTTTAAGGTAAAGTGTTATTGTAACATTCCCCATTACAACAATATCAGGCTGTCTTATTTTTATAGATCTCAATGTTTTTGTAACAGTATGGTCAATATATTTATTGGAAACCGTGTTATAGAACAACATGGCGCAATAATCCTGCCATAGTTAGTTTATTTACACAACTAGGATAAACTCTAATCAAATGTGTTCATATGAGGTTTTATTCCATTTTAAATAAATTAGACAGTAAATAAACAAGGTTAATCCATAATGAATAGGTTATCATGTATTGTTCTTGTGAATTTTTTATTGTTGCTAAGGTACAGCCAGATTACAGCAACAATTTAAAAGAAGTCACATCTTTGAAATCTCAAATATTGCAAGACCTGTTTAAATGTATGTACTTTTTTTATGCAGACAAATAGAGTGATTAGACTACAAGATGTACAAAAATATTACATTTGGTTTTAAATGTTTGTTAGTCCCACTGTAACATTTTCCTTTTGTCTGCTATAGTGGTTCTCTGTAAAGGACCATCCATTATCCACACAGCAAAGATTTTAAACCATCAAACATGACCTCGGATCTACTGTTCTATATTTTAGGAATGCGTAAGCCATCCAGCGCCTCTTTTATTTCTCCACCATAGGTGTACTCCATGTTTCTCTCCTTCTGTTATCACTTCATTCATTACAACATATCCTGTATTGCTTCTTGACGTCTTTGTGGAGCACACAACCACAACTTCTCATCAGGTCTCTAACCTCAAGATTCACTACCGCACAGACTGTAGCATCTGGCTTCTAAAAGCCAATTAGCCTTCATTCAAGGTCAAGTGGTCAACAGAAATCCCTCCATTCCCTCCCCTCCATCAAAGAGGAATATGCCGTGGAAGTTTATACTCACATCCCACTATAGACACGGGCCCCCTGCTGGTTTTGGAGGCGAGTCTTGGCAAGATCAATAGGAAAAACACAGGTCACGCCCACTAGACCTGCCACTCCCCCATTAATCAGCTTAGCAGGAAGGCTGAAAGACACATCAAACACGCGCACATGGTCACGCACATCCAGTCATGTAATGGGTCACGCCAATACACACATGCAACAACATTGAAACATAGATGTGTGAGAGTTACCTGACTTTATAGTCAGTCATTCTGACAGGAGGGTTGAGTGGTCTCTTCCTCTGCTTTAGGATTCACAACTGCAATTTTCCTCCTCACACAAGTTCAATTCAAAGCGTCACCACCGAGGCCCACCTACCCCTAGAACTGACAAAGTAACAACACACTTAATAATCAAACTCAGATGGTACAGTTTGCCAACACCAACCAGCTATCTCTTTGATCACAGTCACTCAGCACCTACCTGGAGCGTTGTCTGGTCTTTGTGCTGCCTTATATATGAGAGTACAGGTCATACTGCTATGGATAAGAAAAGGAAAATTCACACATACAAGGAATTACCTCTCATCTGTGGCTCCCGTACTTTGTGAGATACTATATTATGCTAATGATAGCATTTATTTTGATTCTAAATGTATAACATTACATAATTGATTGATAAGGTAAAATACAGTACTGTATATTTTTTCTTAAGTGTCTAAAACACATTGTGTGTTATTTGCCTCTAACAGAGAGAACCTCTCAACCTTTAAAGACTCTCTAATCTGGTAGCTAAAAGGGTTAAGACCTCTTCAATTACCTTGAAGGACCAAGCTGAAAGATGAGGGGCTTACCAGCTCACTTTTACGGACATTGACATCAACCATCAAAAGAATGTCTGTAAAAGAGATAAGATAGTCTTTCATTATTTGTTAGAGAATTAATCACACAGACATAATAGCATTATTTTCCATCTAACTAGTATTTTCAAAAGTTTGAATGTTACTTGATAGGAGCATATTACCGTTAGCACAGACTGCTTAGTGTATGTGTATCTTGTTTCTTTTAAATTTCCTTCTCCACTTCTCTCTATCCTCTAATCTCTATTTTAAGCACTCACCGTATATTCACTATCTGTCTATGTTTTATCTCTGGTGCACCACTGCAATCATTTTTTTATCGATCGCCTTTTTGCGGTCTTGATGTTTATATCTCAACCTCTTTTCCTCTTCGACTGCATCCTCCTCTTTTTTCCTCTAATCCTCTCTCCACTTCTCTCACTCTTTCTTTCTGGTGCCCAGTCACATTCTGCACATGCCTTTCACTGAGCCTCTCTTTGAAATCTTCTTTCAGCTCTGCTCCATTCACAGCCCTCCACTGCCAAAACACAGACAAGGCTGTCTATCCCACTCCATCTACTCATTTTCTAACTTCTCAAATGACATGAGAGGATTCATTTAGCAAAGTTCAGATAAATATAGTTTTATTGTAAAAAAAGGTCATCTACTTACCCTTTTAAATAGCTCACAAAATGGATGTAGCTGTCCACTTTCCTTTCATTGCAACAATGTGTGCAGCAACCGTAGTCAAGCGAAAGCAATCCGAGAGAGCCAGCCGCCACTCAGGGGCCATTGCACAAACACCCGTATTGTCCTTCTGCTAAGTCCCTCCCTCTTGTGGTGACTCCTAGTGACACAGTTACAGCAACAGAGCTTTACACTAACCAAACGGTAGATTCACACACTGCCCATAGTAACTGCAAATTACACAATTGTAGTCATTATGAAAAAGCATACAAAACTCATTGTGTGTAATCAGTAGCATGTGCAGAAGGAAGTTTCTTCTTAAACTTGAGGAAGCATCTTAATTATTATTTAACACATTTCTAATCCAAAGCATCACTCATTTAAAACTTTGGAATGAAATGTTATACTAATTATCTGGCTTTTCTTATTCAGTAATGACCAATACAATATAGAGAAAAATATTTTAAGAAAATGTTCAAGACATATTATGCTACTTAAAAGTAAAGGACTTGGATTATGGATAATCTGTTTTAACTTTGTGTAGGGAAGACCGGGTATACTTGTTACATTTTTGTACTTTTTGTCAGCAAAAGTAACACCTTTCATTTAAACATACAGTATATGCAACATACATCTTCCATCTCTGTATTTACTTCACTAATTCAAGCACACGTGCCTTACTTACTAAAATGTTCATCTAAATGCAGTGTTAGGGACAGTTCTAACAGTGGCCGAGGACAATTGAAACATGCCAGTTTGAAGGGGCAAAGTAAAAACAGCCATGCGTTATTCGAACCAAAATAGTGGTGGATAAGGGTTTTTCTGTAGGTTATGGTCTTTGGAGCTCTATATTTCTGGAACACCCAACAATCACAGCTCTATTGATTGCTTGGTAAATTGCATTGCTGATATAAATGTATGGATGTCACACAACTTCATCCAGCTCAACCAAGATAAGGTAGTTATTGGTGAAAAAGCCAAAAGAGACTATCTGTACATTATTTAAAAACACTGGCACTTAACACCAAGTACCAGGCTAGAAACCTAGGTGTCATATTTGACTTTGTATCACTTAAGCAACATTGCTAAGGCACAACCTTTTTCTCTCTCAGGCTGACACTGAAAGACAGATGCATGCTTTTATCACGAGCAAGCTGGACTACTGTAATGCTTTCTTGTCTGGTCTACCAAAGATAGCTATTAGTCAACTGCAAAACTCCCTGTTAGTCAGGAAGGAACCTTAAGCAGAACCACGGCACATAAGGGGGGACCCATCTGCTTGAGGTGGAAATAGGAAGGGGGGGATGGGGGGAAGGTTGTGTGGCAGAAGGGGAAGGGAAACAACAAGTGTTGTACACAGCATGCATTTGGTAGATGCACATAATATATATACAGACATCAGGTGGTATGATACATACAAAATGATGTAGTGCTATGTTATGTGTGTGCTTTGTAATATGTTTGCGTTTCACATTCTCCAGGAGAGTGCTCGACCGTCTCATTAGAAAGGTCAGAGGTCATTACAGAGGTCAGGGAAGAATTTTACAGTTCTCCTTTATTGGCCCAAATGGGTAAACTGTTTTTTTTTTTGCTTTCCTCTGGAAAATTTGTGTCCCCCCTTTCCTTCTGTGAAGAGCATTGTGTTGCCTCTTGGTATGAAATGTGCTATATAAATATAGTTTGATTTGATTTATAGCATTTGTTTTCAAAATGCCAGTGAGATGGTTGCTCACAAACCAAGGGTGTCACATTTTCACTGCAACTCTCCCCCTGCTTCCAGTAGCCTACTCTACATCGCTACAACAGTTCTTTTTTCTTAATCCAGTACATTTCTATCTATAAGAAATATTTTGTAAGTAAAACAGGGTTAGCAGTTTATGATGAAGCCTGTTGTACTCATCATACTACTCACAAAAGTGTATCTATTTCACTTGCTAGGTACACTTGCTGGTTGCAACGGATTGTATCGGCGACACTTGCAATGTGTGTTGATAAGATAATTGGAATATAACACATTGTATGCAGCTAATAATTATACTTGCATCTAAATCAGAAATCCCTGATACTTGTTACTTGTCACTGATACTGACACCACCTGCTACTTGTGTCCCTGTCAAATTGCATCAATTGTGCAGTCAAACTTAAAAACCTACAAAACAACTTGAAAGCTGAAATTCTGAACGTAGCATGCTGATGTCATCCCCCGTTTCTGCGAGTTTCATCACATTACGTTAGACACGAGGTGAGAAATTAAGCATGTCACAACTGCTCCCTAAGAAATATAAAAAGAGACAGGGATTTAGGGATAGAAAGGGATTTACAGAACAAAGCCTACCACTGATAGACCAGTTCTTCCTCTTTCTGTGCCATTTGAGGCAGGGCTTTTTTGTGCAGGACCTTGCTGTTCTTTTTTAACATATCACAGTAACTGTTAGCAGAATCTGCATCACATGGACAAACCTTCTAGATCATATGTGGGGTCTGTGCTAGTTTGGCTCTCTCATGAAACTGTTATGAAACTTATGCCCAGGTCTTTAAAAGAAACCTTCCAGCATATAAGAGTTACAGTAGACTGTACATAATTGCATGTACAAAGACCAAGCTCAAAGGTACTAAATTCAGAAACATACTCTCATGAGTCTCATGAGGGAACACCACATAAAAATGATGAGGAAGATATGTGTTCCTTCATAGTTTTGATGTCTTCAGTATTAATCTGAAACGTAGAAAATAATACAAATATAGAAAAAACATAGAATGAGAAGGTGTGTCCAAACTTTTGACTGGTACTGTACATACAGACTGGGTGAAGAGAAAGAGTTCATAGAGAAAAGATGAAAATGGAGTGATGCAGAGAGATGGAGTATGACAAAGAGTATATAGAGATGCATGGATAGAGCGATAGATAGACAGACAGAAAAACACGTACACGAACAATATTCCTAGTAATATAGTTGTATGGAGAGGGACAGAGAGAAAAGGAGCCTTGAAATTGGAGCAGGTGTCAATGAAACTCAGATGCAAGCCAGTTTAATTACTATATATCATTAGTTGTTGTTTGTTATTCTTTTGGTTATGTTCGCGTTCATCTCTGATGTCACAATAAATACATCTATGCAGAGTAATATTTGTGTAAAATCTTGTAATATTACCCTACCTTGACAGTAAACATGCTTCTTTGGTTTCTGGCGTTGCGTTCCGTATCCTTCAGCAAATACATGTGTATCTTTGTCCATTAGGGGGTCTCAAGGTGCGATTTGTATTTATTACAGTGGTGTAAAAGTGAACTACACTCCGCAACTTTAGGGGGAGCTCAGTAGCAAAAATACTTTGCTGCTCTTACCAGTAAAAGAAAGAAGTCGAAGCCCCACACTCCAGCTCAGTAGGTGGCGGTAAAGGACTAAGAGCCGCCAATAAGAACAAGACGAGCCTTCGGCTGACATTCAGCAAACATGGCGGCCTTCGTCTTTGCAAGGCGTTCGAAGAGTGTCCTTCCCAGAATATCAGGTAAGGATATGCGAACGTCTTTTTAAATGACCATCTATCTGTTGCTGGATAGAAACACACATACGTTTGAGAATTGAAATAAACAAAGGCTTGCCTCTTGTAATGACACCTTGTTTGCCTGACCTAACTGTTAATACAGCTAACGTTAGCTAGCTAGTAACCCGAGCTGTCAGTTTATTAGCCGGCTAGCCATCATGATCTGTTGATATCTGTCCTGTTGTTGTGCGGATAGTCCTTAATAGTTAAAGCGTTAGCTGTATGAAGATATTTGAAGGTGGACTTTCAGTTAAAGTGTAAGTTCACTGCCAGCCTAACTCGGCTAAAAGGGGGGGTGGGGGGGCCAAGGGACTGGGACTGGGAAGGGTCAGGTTAACTTCTGTACATGATACATCTTGATTAGTGATGTGCTAGTCCTGACACTCGAGGAAATGTTCGGGATCCTTGTATTAACCCAGATGAGTCGAGTCTGCTTCTACCATAACCCCAGATCCTTTCGGTCCTACACTGTCGTTGCTTACACCAGACCAATTTAAACAATACGTTGCCGTCACTCACTACTCATTAGAACCTGTACAGTCTCATGACAACATATTCCAGTAAATCTGCCTAGCCTTTAGGAAGTAGCTGCCAGAAGTTCCATAACGTATCATGGACAGTGGCGTGCCTTCAGGCCAAGCGCCCAGCTAACTCTAAAAATAGATAAATGAATTTGAACAATATTTTTGTGGTAGATATCGGTAGCATAGCCTTGTCTGTTCATATACGATCTAATATTACTGTTTGAATCAAGTCTTGCCCTTACTGCACTCTTGTGGTCGTTGCGCTGGTCCGCAATAATGATTCTTGAATAGAAGTCCAGCTAGCTTTTCAAGCTGCTTGTTTAATGCGTGAGTGTATTTTACTTTCGATGATGTGACGGGTCTGTGACGGAACAGTGAGGCTTGTCAAGCTGGCGGGAGATGAGCTTTTGGATGTTTGCACATGCCAAAACAATACGGTATTGCTAAAAACAATGGGAGACTAGTTAGGGCTAGATATTGGTAGAGACCAACATAGTTACAACTGGCCAGCAATCTGCATGTTGGCCAGTTTAAGATGATCTGGATTGTTATGATACTGCTTGTGTTATGCATGTGCACATGTGTGTGTGTGTGAAATAATATAAATAAAAAGAGTTAATTGGCTTAATACATCCTAATGTTTTGATTCAACTAGAAATGTATATTTATCACTATGGTCAGATGCCAAGGAGGTTGGGTGTATTGTCAAACAGCTTAAATCAATCTCTTTTGCAAGAGGTGAGTTTCATGACATGCACAGGTATAGGTCGTCCCGATGCTTTCAAGGATGACTTTAATGCTCATTATGATAGTAATGGTAAGCTTTTGGATTCTGTAATTGGCTCTGCAGATATGTTAGGTGAGCTGACAGCTCACAAGCCAGAAAAAAATCCCCATTGTTGTTGAGACATTTTCAAATGTCCTTACTTAGGGATGCTGTGACGACAAACGCTGCAAGGTTTTCCTTTCCAGCTTCAGCGGGTTTGCGTTCTTTTCAGCCTAGCATCTCTGACCCAGTTCTCCCAAACTGATCAGTAAAAGTTATACTACAGACAATTCTGACAGACAAGAAATAACATCATTCATTTTACACTAATGAACACACATTAGTGAAACTGACGATAAAACCGGAAACATCATCAGATCTTAGATATATTAACTTCAGGAAGGAAGACAGGAAAAGCTTTGAGCCCATTCTCATAGCTAACTTTCTCTTCTCCAAGTACGACTGCTTCTCTCGTTGTTTTTTGTAGTCACCTGGCATATTAGATATAGGGTTAGCGTTGGGGGGGGAGGCCTCCCATTTCATGGCGTGAATATGTACCAAATGGTCGTAGACAAGTCAGCATCGGTTCAGGATCATTTTAGACAGTAGAGGGTGTGTTGAGCCGTTTTCAACCCTTCTTAGACTGAATGAAAGTTCACTAACGTGGATGAGAGCTAGATAACCAAGTCAATGCTCTATCCAGTCACCTGACAATACAACCAACTGAATACATCTTCTTTTCCAAGCATGTAGGAAAACCGCCAGTGGCCGGCAGATGCCATAAAAAGTGGAAAGGCCCTCTTTAGTGTCAGTGTTTTGGTTTGGTTCGCTCCGTGGACGAGGACCCCCTCCCTATGTAGATACGAAGAGCACATTCAAAGCTAACAACTTTTCTGCTAATAAATCACCCTAAATCCTACATACCAAGAGAGAGAGTTTTGTCTGGAATCTCAAACTAATCATCACACTATATCATCGCACCAACATGACGATAGCGTTGCCATAAACCTTCAAATAAATACACTGAAAAACAAAATTATTGTTAGTTGTTGGTTTAAATGTTTTGGGAAAATCTTTCAGCCAGATATGTAAACGTCACACTGACATCGGGTGAAACAGTTGTTATTAATGTCTTCTTTTTGGTTTAAATGGTTTGGGAAAGTCTTTAAAGTCTTAGCTAGATTTGTAAACACATTGGGTGACAAGGGAGTGTTTCAGTCAGGATTCAGCCAGCAACATGGTTCATTACATTTACACTCTCCCTAACCTTTAGTTTGACTGCAGACTCCAACAGGTTATCTTGCAATATCGTGTAGTATTCATTTCCATTCTCCCTTCAATTCTAACACGTTTCCCAATCCGTGCGGGTAATAACCCTCCCCCCGGCATGATGTTGCAGTATTTCACTGTAAGGATGATGTTTCTTCAGGTGTGAACGGTGCTAAGTTTACGTCTCAAAAAACAGCAAGTCCACCTGTTCATGTCATCCAAGGAAAGATTGTGACCAATAGTGTATGATACAAAGTTTGTAACTTTTCAGATGTGAATGGCTTGTTGATGTATTTGTGGGGCCCATTGTTGATTTTGTGTGTTTATCTTTTAATTGACAGGCACTTGCTCTCCTGTGGTGCTATCTGCTGTTCCTGTAACCGTGCAGAACAGGAAGATCCATCATGCTCTCATCCCCCGAGGAAAAGGAGGTCGCTCCTCTTCAAGTGGCATTGCAGCCACAGTGTTTGGAGCGACTGGGTTCCTTGGCAGATACGTCGTAAATCGGCTTGGTGAGTTTAGTCGCTGGTACTATAATCCCATCTTCTGCTTATCATTATTGTCTGTTTGTCAAAGCTGTGCCATGTGGCCTGTTTCATTTAAGTATAACCTCACCACAAAAATGAATATAAATCTGAGACGAAGTTGTCTCTTCAAACCAGTTGTTGTAAGGCTAGTTGTTGGTGCTAATGTCCTGTTGCTGGATATTGAATTTGTCATGGTATAGCACCACATTGATGATGTATAAAGGTTTTTGCAGTGTTGTTTTGATAGTGTGAACCTGGAATTTGTTCTCTCCTTAAAGGCCGCATAGGCTCCCAGATAGTGGTTCCTCATCGCTGTGACCAGTATGACCTGATGTACATGAGGCCCATGGGTGACCTTGGTCAGATCATCTTCATGGTAAACAAAGAATGCGTGCATGTTTGAAATTTGTAATTTTCGACACTGAATATACACACAAGCGAAGTTCCATTCTTATTCATATTCTACGGAGACAGTTGGGAGTGACTCAGAATGGTTAGTCTCTGTCTGGTGGTAAAAGTAGGAAAAAGTTTAATCCTAATTTGAAAGGAGGCAGTGAGGGCAGTTGGGTTTGTTTGCATGTATGTTCAGTGTGGGTCCTTAACAAAGTTTGTGAAAAGCATTTATATGAAATTATTTCTGTAGACAAAAATTACTTTTCGATGACCGCTTGCTACTTTTCAGGAATGGGATGCCCGAGACAAGGAGTCCATGCAACGGGCAATTTCTCATTCAAATGTGGTGATTAACCTTGTGGGAGAAGAATGGGAGACAAGGTTTGTGTCCGCTTCCATCATGTCTGACATCCTACTGAACTCCACAGTCCACAGTAATGTTGACAGAGTTTTCAGGCTGCATCTGAAGAAAAACATTTCCACATACTGGTGTATTCTATCTCTTCACAGCAACTGCTATAGTTAAATCTGTAATTTAAGCATATTACTTTTTTTATCAGGCAATCTTAAATCTTAACTTAACCTATTTTTCAATTAAGTGATGTTTTTATTGAGCCAATTTCTTCTGATCAAGATATTGTTTTTTTCTTGCCAGTTAGGCTAGGCTATTAAAAAGCTGTGAATGTGTAGTGCATCCCATTCACACTGCTTGCAAAAAAATGACACCTCAGCAAAATCTCCAATGGAGAGGTACTCAGCTGCCTCTGCTAAATCTCAAACAAGACCCTATACCAATCTCCAATGGAGAGGTTCTCAGCTGCCTCTGCTAAATCTCAAACAAGACCCTATACCAATCTCCAATGGAGATGTACTCAGCTGCTGATGAGGACTAGCTGGCAACACTTTACATTGACAACACCGTCTGGGAAATCAGAGCTGTTATACCAGGGGAGCAAAATTAAAAATAATTGATACAAAACTCACAAACCTATACAATTTATTCACAGTTACATTTAACAACGGTGTAATGTTCCTGACACCTGACGTTTTCAGCTTCCTCAAAGAATGGATCAGCAATACCGTATTTTCCGGACTATAAGCCGCTACTTTTTTCCCACGCTTTGAACCTCGCGGCTTAAACAACGATGCGGCGAATTTATGGATTATGATACCTGTGACTGTATACGGTGGCTTTGTGTTTACGGTGGCTTTGTGGAGCTAGGATGCTAGCATGGATGCAGCCGCATGGATGCTTAGCTCCACGCGATTTCTCAGTATCTCTCAATAACTTAACTAATGTCAAAATAACCACAGTCTACCAGCGTAGACAGAACACAACTCAAAACACTTTAGAAAATAAAATAAAAGTTTACAACAATACAAATCCAGTCTTCAAGTTCTTTAGCTCACTGGTTTCAAACTAGCGTCTGTCTTCAATCTAACGTTCTAGCTTCTGATTGACTCTTGCGACTGTGCGCTCTTAAAGCAACAGTGCACTTATCTAACTGGCAAAACTAACTATTGTATTAGTTTTGATATTCATTTTAGCCTGTGTAAAGTTAATTTGTTTCAATGTTGCGCACCTGCGGCTTATAGACATGTGCGGCTTATTTATGTTAAAAATAATTATTTTTAAAAAATTTAGTGCGTGAGGCTTATATTCAGGTGCGCTCAATAGTCCGGAAATTACGGTAGTTCAATTGTAGTCTGTTCATTATGACACTAGTGGTCTGTTCATTTAAGTTACCAATTAAGCCAAAAAGAACAGGCAAGCAATCCAGGCAGTACTGAACATGATGGTATCCCCTTTGCCGTAGGAACGGCTTGATTTCATTTTGCAGAGAAAAAAGGGGCTTTGGGTAGTTTAAAATGAATTAAATCATAATTTAGTGAACTCTTTGCTTCTGTCAAATTACATGGTTCATGAACATGTCATTGGAAGGAATGTTAAATTCTGTTTTGTGTTTTTCTTTGCAGTAATTACAAGTTTGAAGATGTCTTTGTGACAATCCCACAGCAGATTGCCAAAGCAACCCGTGAAGCTGGAATCACTAAACTAATCCACATGTCCCACCTGAATGCAGATATCCGTAGCCCATCCAAATACCTGAGGAATAAGGTAGGATTTCTTTACAGTGATTTAGATTCCCAGCTGGCCATCTCAAAGTGCACTTTTCAACGTGCACAGATGTATGCAAAGGTTTAGACACCACAGTGGAATTGACATGTTGCTGTTTGAACTGAAAGTAAGTAAATACAATGCCTGCAACAAACAGATATTAAGATATTTGTAATTCTTCAAAAGTGAATCATTTTACTTTTTGTTACTTTGGCTATTATATATATATATTTTTAAATCATGTTTTAAAAAAAACTTAAAATGAGTTGGTCACCAGGGAATAATCTCTGAACTCCCACTCTGGAGGACTCCTTTGTGATTTGATTTCCACAACATATCTGATTGATTTCCACAACATATCTGATTGATTTCCACAACATATCTGATTGATTTCCACAACATATCTGATTGATTTCTGACCTGCAGGCAGTGGGTGAGCAAGCAGTGAGGGATGAGTTCCCTGATGCCATCATCATGAAGCCATCTGAGATGTTTGGAAGAGAAGATCGGTTCCTCAATCATTTTTGCAGTATGTTCATACACTTTCGCTATGGTTCAAACTACTTTGGAGGTTCTGGTTAGATGTGCATGCAGATGCCTCACTGTGAAGGTTTATTTAATAGGGTCGTTCTCAAATCTTTCATCGCAGGCCCCCCATTGACAATGGGGGAAAAAAAGTATAATTCTAAGTCTATTTTATTGGCAAAGGGGTGACTGCCATGAAACGTTGGAGAACCACTGTACTTGAGGATTGCCTAAATTGTTTAAATCAAATTCCTTATTCAGATCATTTGATGTTATAAGTCCTTTAAGTTAATTATTGCTCCGTTTTGAGTTGTTACTCTCATGAAAGGTATATGAACATGGCTTAATATTGTGAGAAATCTTTTTGCAGATTGCACCCATAGTTTTTATACTTAGTTTATTCGTTCACACATTCATTTATGTTCTTTCTCAATTTTTAAGACATGCGTTGGTTTGGGAAAGCTGTACCCCTTATTGCCTTGGGGAACAAGACTGTCAAACAGCCTGTTCACGTGAGTATCTTGGGAGGAGGAGAGATATGGTAGACGGTAGAGATTTGGATTGAGGACATCCATAATTCTTGTGCAGCTTTATTCATGGGGAAGGTTGTTACGGCGATAGTTCCATTATCTATCTTTAAAGAAGACAGTGGAGTGTACTCTAGTTGTTCAAAAACTGAGATATACATCAGACTTGCATTAGCACTCTAATTTCTTGACCTATTTCAATTTCCTCTGTGCCCTCTTTTAGTACAATGTCTTGTTTCTCCCCTTATTTCTCAAGGTGGTGGATGTTGCCAGGGCTATTGTGAATGCTATCAAAGACCCTGATGCCAATGGGAAATCATATGCACTAACTGGGTAAGGACAATGTATAGTGATGTTTGTCTGTATAGTTAGCATAATCTGTTTTCACACCATGGGCTGATTCTTTCTGAGCATGTTTCTGGAAAATGCTGATGCAGTCACTATAATTTCAAGTTCTCATTCTCCCCTAATTCTACAAGTTCTCTTGACTGTAGTTGATTCATTTCTTTTTGCAGACCCAACAGGTATCTCCTGCATGATCTGGTAGAGTATGTTTATGCAGTGGCCCATCGGCCTTTTGTTGCTTACCCGATGCCTCGTCCCCTCTATCAGTGAGTATTGCGATTCATCATTATTATTATTAGTTGCTAAACACAGTTGGGATTGTATGTAGTGGTTTTGTTTCTGAAATTAAGAAAATAATTAATATTTAATGAAATACTTTAATAATAGTAAATTGTTACATTAATTCAATTTGTTTTGTGTTTCAGTTTTGTTGCCAGCTTCTTTGAGAGAAGCCCATTTGAACCTTGGACAACCCGTGACAAAATAGACAGGGTATGTGCAAAATACAAAAGTATACGTTGATGATAATACAATTTGAGTGAGATATGATGACCATCCCTGAGTGCCAAAGGCTTAACTTGTTTTGCTTCTCCCTCCCCAGTTTCACACAACAGACATGTTGTACCCAGGAATGCCTGGCCTGGAAGATCTTGGCATCACACCCGCCACTGTAGAGCAGAAGGCCATCGAGATCCTGCGCCGCCACCGTCGCTTCCGTTATCTGGAAACTGAGCTGGGTGAAACTAAACCACCAAAAACTGTTGCCATCTAGCATCTTAATAGAGTGACATGAGCACCCACTGGCTCTGTTGCTGATGTGGTATCTTACTTTTAAAAAGTCTTCTGTACATAAATAATAAAATAATGATTCACACAATTGTGCCTCACTTCAGATGTGTTGCAGTATATTTTTAGTCATACACAGGAAGATGTTAAATTCCTTGTGCTATTGGTTGGGGACTTCGCACAGCGGCCAGTCCTGTCACATGCAAGTACTCCTGCCCAACAACCTAACCAATATAACAATTGTCCAACCATAGAACCTGACCAGCAGGATACTGCAACAACACATCTTTCTTTGTGAGCATTTCACTGGGGGTTTCAAGCAGGCTCCTTCCTTCATCAGGGTTTTGTTGAATTAGGCTCTTGCTTTTTCAGCTGCCTCAGACAACTCTTTTGAAGGTCCTTTGAGTGACCGTCCTCAAAAATCAACATTTGCAAGCAAAGGTCATGCTATAACAGAGAATTTGGTTAGCATACATCAATTTGATAAGGAGATACGTTTAGGTAAGCAATTAACAGTAGGTAATATGGCCACTTTATCAGTATTAGCATTAACAATATGATATAGTTTGTCAAACACAACAACTTGTTTGAAAAATTTCAATCAGGATTTCGTTCAGCTCACAGCACTGAAACAGCTTTGCTCAGGGTGACGAATTACCTGCTGATGACAGCCGATGCAGGATCACCCTCACTCCTCATCCTCCTGGACCTGACTGCTGCATTTGACACAGTGGACCACACTATCCTCCTAGAGCGCCTCCACACCACCATTGGACTATCAGACTCTGCACTCAAGTGGTTTCAGTCCTACCTTTCTTGCAGAACTGAATATGTCTCACTGGGAAGATGCAAGTCCAGACAGCTCCCTGTCTCCTGTGGTGTTCCGCAAGGGTCGGCCCTCGGCCCCATCCTCTTCATTATTTACATGCTCCCCCTCGGTCGTGTCATCAGCAGACATGGGATGTCTTTCCACTGTTATGCTGACGACACACAGCTTTATATCAAAACTGCCCCAAACCCCACTGCAGCCATGTCGTGTCTCACCGCCTGTCTTGGGGAGATAAAGGCATGGATGAGCAACAACCTTCTCCAGCTAAACAGTAGCAAAACCGAAGCCCTTCTTGTTGGCACTCCACACCAGGTTCAGTCATCCTCCTTAACTCATCTCACCTTCGACAGCCAGGTCATCCCCCTCTCCTCCACAGTCACTAATCTCGGAGTTAGGTTTGACCCTCACCTGACCTTTAATGACCATATAAAACACCTGTGCAAAACCTCTTTTTATCATCTAAGAAACATCTCCAAACTCCGCCCCACTTTAACCCTATCAGATGCAGAGAAGCTTGTCCACGCCTTTATCTCCTCAAGACTGGACTATTGTAATTCGCTTTTCTATGGGATCACTGGCAAGAACATCCAGAAGCTGCAATACATCCAAAACAGCGCTGCCAGGATCCTGATGAGGGTCCGGAAATATGAGCACATAACACCAATATTACACTCACTACACTGGCTCCCTGTCTCTTTCCGGATTGACTACAAAGTCCTTATACTCACCCATACATGCATAAATGGGCATGCACCTCCCTACCTGCAAGAATTAATTACTCCCCAAACCTCCACCTGCACCCTCAGGTCTTCAAACAGCTCGCTCCTCCGCGTCCCCAAAACAAAGCTCCGCACCACTCCGACCGGGCCTTTTGCTCGGCAGCGCCACGCTTATTCAGGAAGGCATTTCTGGCCTTGTGTTAAATCGTATGTTAAAATGTTAAAAAGTTTTCTATTATGCTTATGTTAATTCATTTTTATTTTATTGTATTATTATAGTTAGTTTTTAATATGTTGGCACTCTGAGATTCTTTTGAATGAAGAGTGCATTACAAATCAAATAAATTATTATTATTATTATTATTATTATAGGAGAGGGAGAGAGACACACTTAAACTGCAAATAAGTCTAATACACACCAATGAACACACTTTCCCCCAAAAGGAAAGTACAGAATATACAAAGGGGAAATAAATTATTTTACAGAAAATTATCAGAAGATCTAACATTTTTAAATATGCTCTAATGAGTTAATGAAAATCTCTCGCACCCAATAATGCTCATGACGTATAATGTCGTGTCTTAGCAACTGTTGTGTTTACTTCCGGTCTTGCCAGAGGGTGTCAGGCTACGGACAGGGAGGCAGAAGTAATGTTATATTGAACTTTTATAATAGTGTTGTAGTAGTTTACTTATGATCAAAGTGTCAAAGTCGATTTAACGCTGAATACACGGTTAATATCATTTAGGGGACAATCCGACATTAACGGTATGAGTATTGAGTTGAAATCAGACCAGTCAGTGGCAGCGTGCCTTGACATGCTGCAAATCAGGGACCTGCACCGGCAAGATAATGTTTTCCGCGCTAAAGAGCGTACTATTGGCGTAAGTCATCATGAATAATGTACAGAATTTACAGAAGAGTCCGCGATTCTAGCGAAAGATTGTTGATATTTGAGATAAACAGCCAATCAAATCCCACTCCTCCCTCCTGTGCTCCCGATGTCTTGATTGACTTGAATAGTGCATGCTCAATCAGAGCCACTTTATTTTTTATAATTATTTTTTTAAGCACACACACAGTAGAGGGCCGCGAGGAGCAATTTGATTGGCTGAATATTACAGAAAATGTAGGCTATTGGATTAGGATCGCGGTCCAAAGTATTTAAGTCTTCCTTTTCATAGCCTACCTAATCAATTCATACCAATTTCTGCTATTCTATCATTAGATAATACATTTGGTCATTTATTACACTTTGTAGATTGATGAAGATGCTCTCAGTTATCAAGTGAATGAAAGAAAGCATAGAGATCAAAAGGAGGCAAACCTGTCCAAAGCATCTGGTGAGATCACGTTTCCTTTTTATGTATGGCCTATTAGTTAGTTAACTGATACATACCGCTGTTTATAGGCCTACATTAACTCTTTAAGTGGATAAAAGTAATGATTTCTTACCCTGATGTAGAACCATCAATGCTGTAGAACACCTCCTGTAATATTTGCAAAACATTTAGATGTAAATACATTTAGATGTATACAGTAAGTTGAATAGGCCTACACTTAAAGAAACTGTTGTCTGTGTGACCTTCAGAGGGTCTGTTTAAGGGGGTAGGGTGAAATGACCCAACCAGTAAGGACCACCATCTACCACAGATCTCAAAACTCAATTTCTTCCTGTCTCATGTCCTTTGTACTCAGCTGCAGATATGCTACGTACAGACCATGCAGCGGATGTTCTGGATCACAAGCTTAGAAGAGAGGAGCGCTTGCTTAAGGGCTCAATTGCACACTTCCGCCAAAACTTTCAGCTGCCTATCAACAGGCGTGAATTTGACTTGAATGATCCAGACTCCTTAAAGAAACAAGATGGAGTTCAGATGTTGCCCGGGCTTGTTGGTGAAGATCCCGACAACGGAGAAAGGCTGAAAAAGCAGCAGGTGCAAATTAAGCAATGGTCTTTACAACAGCAGGCTGAGTTGAAGAGTACAAGAGACCAGCTGCGGTACTCAGGTAAAATTGAGATTGTTGTCCTGTTGCAGTGGAAATGTACCAAGAATAAAGGCAGGAGCAAACATAGAAGATTTAAATATGAATTATAAGGAGGTACTGCACCCCCCTTTAGCTGTAAACTGAATGATAAGACTACTCTAATGAAACACATTAATGCTGGTGTTGATATTGACAGAATTCGCATTTTTATAAAAAATCACATTTTATGGGTTGAAAATGGCTCAACAATATGATTTAAACAGGATGATTTTAACACAGTGGGGGCACACTGTGTTAAAATCATCCTGTTTAAATCATATTGTTGAAAATCATCCAGAACCTTGCAAGGCAGATGCTGATAGAGAGAACCATTTGGGTCTCATCTGCATCATGATATATATACATTTGGGACTTTTCTGCATCATGATATATATACATTTGGGACTTGTCTGCATCATGATATATATACATTCATATGGAGTAAACTCTCAGCCCCTCCCCGCCCCCGTCTCCGTCCCAGAGTTGGGGGTGAACCTCTGGAAAACCGCTCTAAATGAGAGCCGATAGGATTAGTTAAATAAACTGACATTCCCAATCCACTAAAGCATTCAACATAAACCTTACACATATATAATGTTTTTTTTTATCATTTAGGATTATACTTAAAATAATTTAAATACTCAATATCTAGGTGAAGTCATATTGAATGAAAAATCTTTACTCAATTAATACAGTGAGATGTGGGGCATCACTCTCTGCTTGTTTCTTTGGACAGATACACTGTATGACGAAAGCAGAATGGCACTAGACAACAAAGCCGTTGAGGTGCAGAAGTTGGCGGAAGAATACAACAGGGCCCTTGCCATTGCCACAAAAGATGCCAATCTGACCCTGGTGAGAGGTCATGCCACTGTTATTGATATTATGGGAATGAAAAAGACTTCTTGATACTTCATTCTTAATACTTAATTATCTTGTATTTTTGCTTGCAAAAGTAAATCTGATTGACTTACTGACCTACTGATTTACTTATGATGTAGTGGAATAATTTTTTCATAGAAAATCTTTTTTAGGTTGTGGGCTGTACATGGATGGTCAGTATTTCTGATGAATATGTTTGAGGAACATATGTAGATACAAAATAGTGTTTTGTATTTGAAAATCCTCAGTTTGAGACAGAGGTAGCCTGCACGAAGTAATACCACAAAAGTTATTAACTGCATGTGCATGTAATGACAGCTGTATAACTCATCCTCTACCCTAGGCCACATACTTATCAATCACCCCTCATATTTTCAAAATACTTCAATTATTTAAGACAAAAGGCTTCCCAACATCACCATGTATTGGCATGGTATGACATAAAACATTACATTGGCATTTCATTTTTCTCATTAGTATTACACATGACAGCACAACCTTTTGTCATTTTTCCATTACTGGGTATCTGTTGATACGTGGCTAATCTGCTACCTAGGTCCTAAAGCTAGGTAACATTACTAGTGTACTTTTTCCTTCATAGAATTGTATGGTTTTCCAGAAATCACACACTTCACCCACATGTATCATTACTCAAGCAACACATACACATGTAGTGAATATTATAGGAGGGCAAGATTACACAATGAAAACAATGGTCAGTTTTGCATACAGTATGTCTGTGGGAGAGATTGCTGCTTGTGCACTATTAGGTGACTGATGTATGATCAGGGTCACATCAGGATGATAAGTGTGATACTAACGTGAGTGAATGTCCTTCCACAGGCTTCGGAGAAGAAAGGAAGAGAGTTCCAAAGGAGACGTCAGGAGGAGGACAACAACAGGATGGATATCCAGAACCAGCTCCAAGGGGGCTTTAAACAGAACATTAGCATGCTGAGCACTCTGGATGCGCAGCATGACAAGGGCACGAAATATGAGCAAGTAAAACACTTCACTGATTATCGACAACAGCAAGTCCAGGAGAAGAAGGTAAGGTCTCCTATTCACATTTTCTCAAAGTTTGTGTAAGAATCAATGCAATTCTGAAAAGTTTGTCCTATCCCTTTGTAGAGGATATGTGTCATGGAACGGCAAAATGAGCTTGAGGAGGAACATCTCCGTTTGGCCTCAGCTCGTACTGCCCTGCTTCTTGAGAGGCAGCAGATGAGAGCCAACAAGCAGCAGCGGAAGGCTCTGGACAACACCAATGTCCAGCTTGCTGAGGCTCGCCGTGTTCAGTACGTTTTTTTTTACCTTTTACTTGCAGTTGAGATTTTGAGACCAGATTTGCCTCACAGCCCTTTTAGCTGTCTGTTCAGTGTATGCACTCAAAAAACACTCCAGTGTTTTTACACAGTCCTGGCTCTGTAAATAACAAACAAACATAGTGGCCCAGACTGAGCCATAAACAATTCCACCCAATCAACATGTTGCTTCAGGAGCACAGAAGGGAGGGGTGTCATTTGATTGGCTGTTGGGCTCAAGCATAAACAACCTTTCACTAGAATCGCGGACTCTACCTTTAATGCATTATGCTCTGTAGAGGCTGGAACTTCATGGATGCTGTACCTTTAATGCATTATACTCTGTAGAGGCTGGAACTTCATGAATGCTGTCAAGAAAAATTACATAAATTCTTGCCTTGAATCTCAAACCAAGCTCAAGAATTAGGAGAGGGTCATGTGTGCTACGCTTCCTACTTGAATATCACATCAGGAATCAATTAAATACGTATTTTGCAGAACTGTTGCATACAACTGTATATTTATTTGTTAATATTGATATGATGTTGATATTCATATGATATTGATCTATCTGTTCTCTTTTTTATTTCCAGGGGGAAAGGGCTTGAAAAGAATACCAATATCCCTGACGAGGGTTACTTTGCCCAGTTTAATACAGATTGCAGATAGAATCTGTATATATGTTTTACAAGTTAAAGCAAACGAAAATGAAGTTATCTTTTTCGGAAGGGTTGACTGACTTACTAAATCAATAAACAAATAAATGTGTAATGAAATAAAACTCATATTTAAAGCATCTTATGGTATTTTTTTGACTAAGATTAATTCACAAAGCCACTTATCCCTAGCACTGGGAGAACTAAGGAGTCGTTTAGCTATCATTGCTTTACATGCACTGTAAAAACTGATATTTGCAGCAAAAGCAGTAGAACACAGAACACTGAAAAGATAATACCTGTGTACTACAACATGTTTAATACCTGTGTAATACAACATGTCTAATACAACATGTTTAATACCTGTGTACTTCAACATGTTTAATAACTGTGTACTACAACATGTTTAATACCTGTGTACTACAACATGTTTAATACCTGTGTACTACAACATGTTTAATAACTGTGTACTACAACATGTTTAATACCTGTGTACTACAACATGTTTAATAACTGTGTACTACAACATGTTTAATACCTGTGTAATACAACATGTTTAATACCTGTGTAAAACAACATGTTTAATACCTGTGTACTACAACATGTTTAATACCTGTGTAAAACATTTTTGGTTCTACATAACCAGGCTTTACTGACACTGCGAACGGTTCTGGTGGTTATGGTGCCAGAAGTGGATTTTTTGGTGTTTTACTTTTTTGGTCTCACATATGTCAAAGAGAGTGATTAACTATTGTAAACACTACGGTGTGGTCATGCTTACATTCCCTCAATTTGAATCTGTTCACCTGTTTTCTTCTTGCCACTGGGCACCAAATCAAATTGTAGATGCCATGTTATTTTCAATATGTTATATTATAATAGACCCGTATAAAAGACCCAAAGGTGTGTGTGTGCATACTAAACCGAACCCGCTGCAGACGTTCAAGTCCCATTGCCTTCGAGCAAACATCTGAAGCTCTATGCGTGACTGTGAGGAGGGGGGCCGATTCGAAAAAAGGCCCAAAGTTCTACAAACTAGTCCATTTTAGGGATCAAAACATGAAAATTAATTTATAGAAAAAACGCCCCTAAATGCCTTTACTTTTTGACAGCTATCACTAGAAAACAAAATACTTTTAGAACAAAAATGCCTTTGGGTTCTATTCTCAGGGACAATTTGTTTCGATTCAGTATAATTGCAAGCTATTAATCAATCAGAAATGGACATTGATATCTGCTCGGAATTTTACACAAAACATGAAAGGGTCTCGTAAGAAGGCGAAGTCTGGCTCACATTATTTATCTTGCTATTAGCTTGGTTACGGCTATGGTAAGATCACACAGGCTACACACACAAAGTTATTTGAGAACGTAGATTTTAGAAGACTCTATCTTGACACTGAGCAATTTTCAGTATTGCTACCCTATCATTCAACTGATCAGAACATAGTAAAACTATATTGAAAATATCATAGTCTTCAAAGATGTTAAAAGTGAAAAATGGATTAGCTCTTAATAGCACTAGTACTATTTTTTGCAAAATAGGCCGTTTCCAGGTGAGTTGTTTTTACTGCTGTTTTTTTTAAAGATTTTCTAAAGATCTTTCCTCTGATATATCCTTGTGTACAAATATGTTTACCTGACTTGTTTACTCTTCTGGAAACACATAAGTTCTGGAAGTACACATACAATTCTTTGGACACATATTTTCATAATGACGTGTTCATTTATTCATCAAACTGGGATATATCATCAGCAGTCATATCCTCTCTAATTTTTCCTAAAAGAAATCGGTCCTTAAAAAACACTGTTGGCCAAATAGTACCAGCATCTCATCAGTGTTCCAAAATTAAAATTCGTTCTCAGCACCTACAGGCACCCAAGTTCAACTCCTGGCCATTTCCCATAGGCTACCCAATCTCTGACATGCTTATTTCCTGTCAATCTCTACTGTGTAAACATTTTACTTTGTAACGTTTACTAAAAGGAAAAATGACAAATGCATCACCCACCAGGAGTAAACAACTACCATTAGAAAACACTTTGGGAGTTTCCATGTCCATTTGAAGGCAAAAATCAAATAAAAAATTAAAAACAAAAAACGGCTTCATTTCTGTGTCTTCCTTTACTGTGAATATTTATGGTAAATTCTCCACCACAAACTTGTCCCACTTCTTTTGCCATTTGACCAATGCTTCCTCTTTTAGCTTAGGGGACAAGGAACTGTACCTGAAAGAGAATATAATGTTGGATTGTTGAGTAATTACATGAAATTCCCTCCTTGTACATGCAAGTTTTAAAATATTTTCATTATCATTTGTATGTTATTGCAAGCACTGAAAAACGAATTTTAATTTCAGAACACTGATGGGACGTGTATCAATGTAGTTGAAAATATGAAATAGTCTCACCTGATAGAGTTTACTGCTAGTTCTTTCAGTGTGCCTGTATCAGATTTCAATCCAGCAATGCCCACAAATGCCTCATAAAAATCATATGAGAGACCACTTGCCCCAAAGAGGGCCGGGTCATCTGAGCTGATCACAATGGGGTGACCCTCAGACATCAGAACTGCAGCAGGGTGGTTCCGCATGTCTGTCACCAGCTTCAGTACCTATGAAAGACAGAGAGTTAGTAATATGACTCCCGTGAAACAGCTGCAGGGCCCTGCATGTCAGCCAGTGCTTTGGGTATCTTAAATCATGTTTAATGCTTTTTTGTAGTCTGCGGTTTGTAAATAATTTACAATGAATGTGACTACTCATGTAAAAACATTCTGAAATGCTCACCTGGTTGGATATGGGACACACCTCCACTGCTACCCCCATTTTCCTGGAGAGGGCCTTGGTAGTTGGATGATGCACTAAAGCAAATCCGTGTCCAATGCGTGAGGTATTCAAAAGGAGGGCATCTAGCATGTTCTGGTCCACATCTGTCCCTTGCACATCTAGGATATCACAGCAGAAAAACTACAGCAATTCTTCAACTGAAAAAGTGAAGGCACTTGATTTAGCCACCCATCTTATTACAGAGCACAGAGTTAGCCACCCATCTTATTACAGAGCACAGAGTTAGCCACCCATCTTATTACAGAGCACAGAGTTAGCCACCCATCTTATTACAGAGCACAGAGTTAACTTGAATTTCCCGCTTTTTTTGTCAATACCCCCAGAAGACTTCCTTCCATTCCTTTCTACACATATTCGGATATGCACTGAATGTAGTGGTACTCTGCAAAAAATACAATTTGGATAACGTGCCAATCAGAAAGACATAGCGTTTGCATTTTTTTTTTTTACTGACTGACATTTTAAGACAGACATACAGTGCAGTACAGTTTACTCCTTATAACATGTGGATCACTGAAATCTTTCATCTGTAACTCTGGTTCGAGAATGACATTACCAGTCTCCCCGGCATGGAAGAAGTAGGGCATAGAGACTCCCAGTTCTGCTGGTAAGGACAAGGCTTCTCTGTAGTACCAAAGAGGTCTTCCAGTGTCCTCTCTCCCCACCTACATGCAGAAGTACATGGAAGACATTCCACCTTGCAGTGTTAAATCTGTTCACCTACATTACATTTACATTTAGTCATTTAGCAGACGCTTTTGTCCAAAGCGACGTACAAGGGAGAGAACAGTCAAGCTAAGAGCAATAAAAAAGCATGGTGTAACAATAAATACTACTTTACATGAGAATTAGAAAAACAACAACCTAGAAAAGAGGAAAAAGAAGTGCAGGAATGTAACTGCTGAAGTGCAAGTTAAGCGCTAGTCAGGTGCCAGTTAGGAGGGGAGGTGCTCTCTGAAGAGTTGGGTCTTCAAAAGCTTCTTGAAGGTAGAGAGGGACGCCCCTGCTCTGGTAGTACTAGGCAGTTCGTTCCACCAACGTGGAACTACAAATGAAAATAGTCTGGATTGCCGTGCTTGCACGGACGGCAGTGCCAAACGACGCTCACTAGACGAGCGCAGCGTCCTGGGTGTAACATTTGCCCTTACAAGAGCATTTAGGTAGGTGGGAGCAGAACCAGTAAGCACTCTGTAGGCAAGCATAAGTGACTTGAACTTAATGCGAGCAGCTACTAGCAGCCAGTGGAGCTCGATGAGTAGCGGGGTGACGTGTGCCCTTTTCGGTTGGTTGAACACCAGACGCGCCGCCGCGTTCTGGATCATCTGTAGTGGTTTCACCACGCAAGCCGGCAGGCCCGTTAGGAGGGCAACCTAAATCACAGATTATCGCCAAATGTGCACATCTGGGCAGACACCACTGGTTCAATTAAAACTGAGAACACGTACAGGGCCATTATCATGTCAAGACTGAGCATGTAAACTCAACATTTGTGAAGCAATTAACACATGATGAAATCATTCAAAGGACACACATACTTACTAAATCAAACCCAGCCATAATCTCAGGAAACTCTCTCTGTAGTTGAACTGCTTCCTTAATGACTTCTTTTAACTCTGATGCATTTAATCCTCTGTGAGAAACAAAGACTGCATTTCATTTAAAATTGAAGTTAAGTTGCTTCATAAAAAGGCATTGCACTGTGAACTTGATGAATTTACTTCTTTGTCAGACTTATGTGATAGATAAAAAACAAGTGTTTTCATTTGAGGTTATTCATAATACAAGTCTACCCTTTAATTTTCAAAATCAAAGTCTGGTTTATGTTTTACGTTGATTTTGATGACATTCACAAGGTTAACGCAAAATGTTCCACATTTCCCTGACAGCCAAAATAAAGGAGGTTGTGACTGTTTACTTCTAATGTGTCTATCTGTTTCAATCTGTCATGATACAAATTCCGACACTTTTTTGATAAAACCATAACTGGGAGTGTTTGAATTATATATGATTTACAGTGGGGAAAATAAATATTTGAACCCCTGCCGATTTCGCAAGTTTGGCCACTTGCAAAGAAATGTGTGATCTATAATTGAAATGGTAGGTGTATTTTAACAGTGAGAAATAGAATATCAACAAACAAATCCAGAAAACTGCATTTTATAACATTTATGACTTTATTTGTATTTGATGCAGAAAATAAGTATTTGAACCCCCAAGCAAACACTAAGAATTCTGGCTCCCAATGACCAGTTATGTGCCCAAGAAGCACACAGATTAGTCCTCATTAGGCCTAACAAGGTACACCTGATCTCAACTGGTGACGTGTATAAAAGAAACCTGTCCAAATAATCATACTTCACACCTTCAACCTCACCACCATGGGCAAGACCAAAGAGTTGACCAAGGACATCAGAGATAAGATTGTAGACCTGCACAAGGCTGGAATGGGTTACAAAACTATCGGCAAGCAGCTTGGTGAGAAGCAGACAACTATTGGTGCGATTATTCGTAAATGGAAGTAACACCAAACAACTGTCCATCGCTCTAGGTCTGGGGCTCCATGCAAAATATCCCCTCGTGCGGTATCAGTGATCATCCGAAAGGTGCAGAATAACCCCAGAACTACACAGGGGGATTTTGTGAATGATCTCAAGGCAGCTGGGACCACAGTCACCAAGAAAACCATTGGCAACACACTACGCCGTAATGGTTTGAAGTACTGCAGAACTCGCAAGGTCCCCCTGCTCAAGGAAGCACATGTACAGGGCCGTCTGAAGTTTGCCAATGAACACTTGAATGATTCTAAGGAGGATTGGGAGACAGGATGTGGTCAGATGAGACCAAAATCAAGCTCTTTGGCATCAACTCGACTTGCCGCGTTTGGAGGGGGAAGAATGCTGAAAATGACACCATCCCCACCGTCAAGCATGGAGGTGGAAACATTATGCTTTGGGGCTGTTTCTCTGCCAAGGGTACAGGACGACTCCACTGCATCGAGGGGACTATGGATGGGGCCATGTAATGTGGAATATTGGGCTTGAACCTCATTCCCTCATTCCCTCCCATTGAAAACGCAACCTTAAGGATTTGGAGAGGATCTGCAAAGAGGAGTGGACCAAAATCCCTCCTGAGATGTGTGTAAACCTGGTGACCAACTACAAGAAAAGTCTGACGTCTGTGCTTGCCAACAAGGGTTATTCCACCAAGTACTAAGTCATGTTTTGCTAGGGGTTCAAATACTTATTTTCTGCATCAAATGCAAATTAAGTCATAAATGTTATAAAATGCAGTTTTCTGTATTTTTTTTGTTGATATTCTGTTTCTCACTGTTAAAATACACCTACTATTACAATTATAGATCACACTTTTCTTTTCAAGTGGCCAAACTTGCGAAATCGGCAGGGGTTCAAATACTTATTTTCCCCACTGTATAGGCTAATTTGAGGTTAACTTTATCTGCAACTGCAATCAAAGGGACAGAAAAGTACATTTCAGAAATGTTGGGCTCCTACACATCTTTTCTCGATTTCGCATTTAAGAACATCTTGTACAATGAATAACCCTGAGGTACCACTGGCTAAGGCACTTTAATATTGTCCCTGGCTCTATAAAGATAAGTATTCCTGAAGGCCCATATTCCTAAAGTGAAAAAGCCAGTTCCAGGCTTTTAAATCCAACAGATATCTTTTGATAATCTGTTTCTGTGATGATCTGCTGATACAGCAACATAATCGTTTTTTCATCACACTTACCTATGGGCTGTGAAAATCACCCGAGCTCCAAAAAAGTCTGGATGTTCTGCCACAAACTGTTTTACTACTTCTTGATACGTTTTTAGTGTCCAAACTCTGTCATTTAAGGTTCCATCCAGCTCATATGTCTGTACAATAACAAGGAAACAAAAAGGGATCACCAGTTATTGCACATCAGCCATGAGAGCATTCCCATGTGTGGAGTGGACATGCTGTACTTACATACCTGTGGTAGCAAAGCCCGCAGCTCCAAATACATGACATTATCAGCATTAAACTGTTTCAGACCCTCAAAGAAATAATCTTTGAAAACAGGAGCATATGTGACCAGTCCCCATGCCGCAAGGAAGGTTTCCTCAAATCTTTTCCACACAACATCTTGATTAGGATATGCAGCCTCTGGGTTGTCAGTGTAGAGTGTTAGGTTGCGTATGAAGCTGTAAATGAGAAAGAAGATGGAGGAAGATGGATGGAGAGGATACCAACATGAATCAGTACACATTATTTTTCCCCAAAGACAAAATAAGATGTAATCATCTCAAACCTGTTGTCCAAATCAGTACAATTGTCAATCTTGGCCCTCATAGTTTCAAGCAGCATCCATTCGGAGCAATGAGGAACAGGTTTTGGTTGACAGGAAGCGAAAATAAACCGCACTGACTGATCATCAGTAAAACAAACATAGCAATGTTGTCTGTATGTAACATTCTTCACCAGCCAGTCCACATCCACCAAGGCAAAATCATGGACATGAAGAGCTCCACCTAAGGCAGAATGGAATAAATATTGACATATATTCTTCAGGAGCGGGTATATTAAGGTTATAAAATGTGGTAGTGTTTTTAAGGCTATCTACTTTACAACACCTTTAGGCATCTTCTGCAATAAACTGAAGAGGGTGCTGTTCCTTATCAGGGGTTTAGCCTTGAAGAAATGCATGGCTGGGGGAAACTCTGAACTTTCCATTTCTTGCTGCTTCAGTTTGTGTAACAGCACGCCGAGTTGCTGCTCTGCCTTTGAGAGAAGCACTCTGCCACCTGTTTGCTGGGACTGCTCCATCTTGATCAAGTGTTCTCTGTAATTTGGATCCGGCATGGCACTGCACAGTACTGTCCAGCAAAGCAGCACTAGTAACAGCTTTGTGGCCTTAGTGGTTCCTTCTAAAGGACTTCTTGGCATTATGATTGAATCAATGTTTCTTTCTGAAAAAACGAGAAACGTTTGCTGCATTTAATATTCAGGGACCACTCATTCACGGCCTACTAAAAATCAGTGTAAAACTCAGGGAATCGACTGATAAGTTCGCTGTGTTTTCGCTGAGCAGGTCAAAACGTTTTTTTCTATTGCCCTACACCACACCTCATTAATCAATTGTAGTGATCACATTAAGCGCTACTTGATATCTATCCTATGCAGAAGTAGGCCTGCAACGGACAAATCAGTCTATATGTCAAACCTGACGGGTCCGGTCTTACGAGGAAAATATCGTTTACCAAACAATCAGGTTCAATTCAGGTTGTTACGGGACTTCCCGAAGCTCTCCCTCCAGAGATGGCAACAATCAGGTCTAAAACATGCCTGGGTGACCCCTGGGTGCATGTAAAAAAGTTAGAAGAATCAAAATAAACAAATGAGACGCTGCGGTTTAGTTGACAAATTGGGTTGCATCATACAGTCTAATCGGTCGTCTTCAGTAGCATACGTTTGCGATGAGATATTCCTTCCGGAAAGGGTTGGGATGGGTCGTCGACGAAAACAATACGTGTTGAAACATGAATGCCAATGTTGTAACAGTTGTTGTTGTCATAGTTTCATTTATGGAGACGTCAATAGACACAGCCCAGTCAAGACCAAAGCCTACAGGCTGATCCCTCGCGACTGGGTATCTTCATATTTCCTCATATTCTTCAGACGGTAAGGTTTTAGCTCTATCTGGTAACGGTCATGGTAGCCTAAAGATCTTGTTTGGAATCGAATCACTTGCGCACTCAGCACCTGTGAACTAACTGACCATGGAATACTAACTTTCTCTTGCTTCTTTAATATGCAATGAATTTTGTTAGCTTATTGCACACGCGATGCAAATCGGAGGTGCACTTTCACCAAATGCTGTTGCACAGTGAGAGATATCCATACACTGTGAAAAAAGAGCTATCAAAAAGAAATCTGACCTCTCACATTGAAGAAACCCGTTCTGCTTTCAAAACAGTTGGCTACACGTCACATCCGTAAACAAAATAAACTCAGCGTAATGACAAAACACTTGAAACCGGAAGGGCTTTTAAATAAGCGTGAAACCATAGACATAAGATATGAGTGCTATAATAGTGTACTACATACTGGCCCAGTATACACTGTGTACTGCACGCTGTCGGTAGACGATGAGTGGAAGAGCAGATGATCGATATACCGGGAAGTCTACAGACACACGCTACTCCACACCCGAGTATACAGTATAGTATGCAAATATGAGAACCATACAGCACACTACACAGTCACATGAATGAAACATTCTAGGAGCTTTTACGTCAGCGTTATCAGAGGGAAAGCCTCATAACTGAATGAAGAAAATATAAGTTTTTTTTTGTAGTTTCCTGGAGTAAGGAAAACTCATCAGGACAAAGCTGAACAGTGCACCAACAAGAGACAAGAAGACCACGCAAAAATTGCATGCAAAGATTGAAGACCACCTGAATAAGTAGGCCAAATATTCCACATCCACATTAGGATGAAAAGTCATGCTGCTATTATCAAAACATATCTTAAAATATTTTTTTTTTACAGTGTTCTGCGTTTATCCACGCTGACACCACATTGTCAACTAAATGGCAATGCTCCTGCTGTTTTACTCTCTTGGAGATGGGGAGCTTAAAAAGATTTCCACTTTTCCAGACATGCCATGAAAAACTATCCATGGAGTTGTTTATCAAATTGCAGAGGGAGTTCTCAGCATTTATAGCAGGAAGAACACCTTCTCTCGTATGATGAGCTAGAGGTCACCAGAGAAGGGTTCACCCACCTGGCAGGTACTCCTGCCATACGCCATGTGGCTTGGAGTATTGACACTGGCAACATAGGACTCTTGTTCACTCAATTCAACAGCAGGCCATCTGTGACCACAAAGACTGCTTCTTAAATATCTACCTGGCTCTGTTCATGCTGTCCGGGACCCCAGGTTGAGCACAGAATATGTACAGAAGTGCCAGACCACCTTGCTGGTACAGCATTGGTGATGGTGGTTATTCTTGCCTTATTTCCCCCCATCTGTTTAATGACACCATATGGAGAGCATGATCAGAATGCTGTGCACCTGGCAAAAGTGAGGTGTTGAATGGAAGTGGGCCTTCGGGATAATTATGACCCTTGAGTGAAAGGAAATAAAATATATCTAAGTTTGACCAGGCATATGTACTTATGAAAATGAACTATGCACAGAAAGTCTAGAATAGATGCTCTACTCATGAGACCTTTGGTGCTTCCTGAGTAGGTATGATGAGAGTATGAGTGTGGTAGACAAGTAGAACATTGGGTCAACATTTGCCCCAGTAGTTTTTGTCCTGCTGTGCCTTCCCTGTATAACTTGTGCTTTTTGAAAAGTGATGAGGAACCATCAGACCAAACAAATAAGTTATAATACGCTGCATATCACCAAACTTGACAGTTGCTTGGCGGCTAGGTGATACTACGAGCACTCCTCTCCTTTATGTTCCCTGTGATATGGACATCAATGATAACCAAAATATCCATGACTTTCAAAACCTCATTATACACTATACATTTTCAGGTCCAAATGGACTTGGTTCTAAATCAATATTTCTGTATCCCATTGCATTTCCAGGCTTTTTATGTGCATACTGAATTGAACAGCCAAACTGCCCCTCACACTCATTTTAGCTCTGGCCACATGCATACTAGAATTAAAACTATTTTTCTCTTCTCCTGGGTTGCATTTAGACTGGTACCAGCATAAACCTTGACTTTGCATGTCCTTTATTAGATAGCCATAATAGTTCTTGTAAAGTCAGATTCACTCTCATACTTACAATACAACTCATTCTATCTCAAACACGGCCCAAATGTGATCTGGCCTACTCACTCCAAACTACAGTGCATATTGTAATGATTTCTGCAGCACATGCGAGATGTGATCATTTGCTTAACTGTGGATTTCTCATACATTATGACATTCCACAAAACATGTATACAAAGTATACAAATCATTCAAATACATGATTCTAAGACAGTTATACTTTCAAAAGAACCACCACACATCCTTGTACTTTTTCAGAATTAAAATTAGTTTGGAATCAAGTTTGGAAAATAATGTATTCCAAAAATCATCCACCACATAATTACTTTCACTTTTGATTTGCATATATATGCTCAATAATGACACTGTTCATATTAAGGAAAGGTTATTTATTTATTCTAAAAAAACAAAAAAAGTACAGAACTACATAACAGAAAATACTCGTCTGATTTACAAAATAATCTGTAAGTCAACTAAGAACTTGTAAACTTCACAGTAAAATGAAGGAAAAAACAGGCTTCTTTAGATGCACTTTGACTTTGCTCTACAAAAGTAAAATTTGATGTTAACAGGTAAAACCTGATACATTTATATATAAAAGTCAAATGTACAAGAGAAAATAAATATGTTTCACATTAAAAATCTAGTTTTTTTTTACTATTGCAGTAGAGAAATCAGACTGATATGGTCTCACACACACACTAGACCATTTCTAGTGTGGCAAACATAAAAGCACAACTAAAACACTGTAAAGAAGCTATCACAACCTCAAACAGAACAGCAATATAAACAGTGTTTCATAACAGTAGAGATGAACACAGTATTCTCAAGCATGTTGTACCTAAAGCAATAAAAGGGAAACAACATTGTTTACATTCCCAAATTTCTACCATCTTTCCTTGTCTAAAAAACAAACAAAAAAAAAAAATATTAAAAGCAATCAATGTGCGCTACATACTACAATTTGAAACAGTCAGGGAGAATCAAGAACTCTTTCTCCACAACAATGGACATCTGCTTTGTGTGGCAGCTAAAATTAACTGGGGAAGCAAAATTGTACTTATCAAAATGACTCTCTCCTTTTATTCAGTGAAAAACAAAACAAAGGGGGGAAAAAAATAAAAATAAAAAAAACTTCACAACCTTTCACCCTATATTTGGGAAACAACCACCAGTACATTTCCCCCCTCTATGTAAATGGTGCAATAGGGGTGAGATCAATTCCATTTTATTGAAAGTGGCCAATAAGATGACTTTAGCCAAACCTGGCACTGGTATGCCAATGCAAAACCACAGGGCCGTGTAAAATCTGATTTAGTGTAAGGTACCACTCAAAATTGGCCACGACACAAATATGTCTGTGCAGTGGGGAAGAACATGTAGTGTGGTTTGGATGTGTGAGGTAGATTTGTTAGTTGTGAGGCTCATGCTGTCCATGTGTGCACGTAGGGGTGGGGGTGGGGTGCAAATGGGCAAACAGGCAAGGAGAAGCATCACAAGTCACAATAGGTCAAGCACAACAGCTCTAATAACGCATACACTAACCAAGGAATAGTGAAAAGCAAACAGACTAAGAGGTTCAACATTTTTCGAAATGTACCACAGCAGGCATGATTTTGTTCCAAATGTTCCAATGCAAACCTGAATAAAAGTATTCTTTCACAGGCTCATAAGGTGAGGTTACCATAGTAATCACAGTTTCAGTCGTCTGTTGGTTGTTTTGTAATGTTCGAAAAATACCCGTATTCAAAACTACACCCTGAGGACATCATCAGTACACTGAATTGAGAAAAAGTAAGTTACAACAGTAATTAGTAACACAATCACACTATCGTTAGTACAAACAGTCATTTCACACATGAGATGCAACTCTTTCATCAGTATTCCCAAAACATACTATTCACATTTGAAAGGGCTTTAGTGAAAAGCAATCCAGAATATATAAACAGTAGATTGTTAAACTATTAACAATGACTTAAACTAGCCAGATCACTGTGATGACATTATTAAAACTAACCTGGCAAGAAATGCAGGTCAATGCAGAGTCTACTCCTTTTGTCTATCTGAAAACATTGACTGGGTAAGTAAACCGACAATAGGCGTAAGGTGTGATATCACGTACATTTTCAGGAAAGATTCTATATTGCTTTATTATTTACATATGGATCACCATTAACTTAAACGCTACCGAGTAGAATCAACTCCCCAGGAAGTAAAACCTTTTTCCATTAATGGAACATGAATCTGTAGAATTATAAAATGAAACTAAGTTGAAATGAAGGCAGCAATTAGCAATGCATAGCAAGAAAGCCTAAAGACTAAACAGAAAATACAAAGTTTCCTGTTAAACAGAAGTTGTGTTTTCCCTCCTTCCACAAAAGCCCCTGGTGGCATTAATTTACATCTAGTCATTCATAAATACATTCAAAAAAAGAAGGCAACCACATGCCCTGCACACTCACAGGGTTCCAGAGAAAGATGATCCAATGCAAGTTTGGAATACCCTTTCCACTTTTCATTAATTTGTTACACCTGAGTTTACTACTGATAGGAACTTTTTAAAATATATGTATGCAATTTCCCATAAGCATTCAGTATTTGCCGGTAAATGATCAACCATTTCCAGTTAAAAGTGATAAAATAGTGAAGGCTAGGGGCTCGACCACATGAGAAATATTAAAAGATCTTTTAATGGCACCGCTCTGCCACCTGCCCCTCAAAAGCCCTTCTGTGACTAGAACAAAAAGCACCTCCAAACACTCAACAGCTTCTGCACATGAAAAGGCTGAGCTGCATTCACTTCATGATAAGAAAAACTCACATTTTCGATTAGTAAAATGGTTTCACAATCACAATACAGAAACTGATGTGTTTATAGCTAGTCTGAAGAATTGATTGAAGGTATTCAATTTTGCTTGACTCTTCCTTTACCTGTTGATCATGAAAGAGAACCGATTTAGAACAGGAATTGAGAAGCATAAACTTAAAAGAAAATGTCCTTGATTGGTTTCCCACATCATGCACTTAAAAATGTTAAACTTCCTGTTTAGTGCTTAGAGCACTGGAGGATGCAAAAGCACTCAGTTTCTCATCATTATTATTATTATTATTATTATTACAAAACAACACAAATTGGTGATTAAAATCCAGAAATCCAATTAGTGCCCTCACCTGGGATGAAAGTAATGTTCAGGTGGCAGGCCACTCTGTGGGGGCATCCTCCCATGGTAGTGAGGCCCTGGCGGGGGGCGTCTCAGCGCCATGTGTGTGTGGCCAGGGGGGAAGGGGAGCTGCTGGGGACGCTGCAAGGCCTCCATGAGATGAGAGTTTGGTTGTTGGGGGCTGTAGTGTCCTCTGGCGTAGTGCTGCGGGGGATACGAGACTCTGGTCATCATGTGGAGTGGATGGGCCCCCCCATCGTGCTGCATCCCACCGTGCGCCGTCTGAGGATCGTATGTGCGGTTGGCCGAGTGCTGTGGGTAAGCGGGACGGCTCTGTCCTGCAAGTCTATGGCTGTCCAAATCCAAAATCTCTTTTGGGCTCTCGGCTCGATCAACATGTTCTTCAAGCTGAGCAGGCTTTACTGAACTGATTGCCTCCTTAGCCTCTACAGGACCACTGTGAGACCTGTTGGAAAGAGGGTTTGGGGAAATCAAGTTGCCACCTGTGCCATCTGAGCTCATAGGAGAAATGCTGCTCTCTTTGAGACGGCCATTTCCATTGGCTTGAGGGGGGTATGCATTACCAGGGCCGGTGTACTGGGCCCTGTGCCACTCCTCAGTCAGAAAGCCACTCCTGTTGCCTTGCTGCTGGGGATAGTAGTGATGTTGCTGATACTGTGGAAATACATTAGGGTGTCCCTCGGGAGGCTTACCCATCATGTGATACGAGTACGGAACGTGATGCCGATACGGGGGGTAACGAGCAGCCATGGGGTGCATATTCATATTTTGAGGTACGTTCTGACTTAGATGTTGGCCATTTGGAGATTGCAAAGATTTGCCCATGTGCTGCATGTAGAGTGGATTTGTCTGGCCGCTGTGGTTGTAATGGGCTGTGGGGTCATTGGTGCCATGGTGAGAGGGAGGCATGACTTGGCTATGAGTAGCACCTGCCACCTGAAGGCCTTCCACTCGTAATGAGTGTGATTCTGCACTGACACTTTGCTTAAGATGCCCATTGGGGGGCGCGGACCTCATCATGTTCGAGTTATTGTTGTCTTGGGATTCCAACCCACCACCCGAGACTCTCTGCTTTGGGGGCTCACTGTGTGTGTGATGATCTGTGCGTGTCATCTGGGGCCCAGTGGAAGTGAACGGAGCCATCTTTAGAGTACCTGGCTGCTCAGATCTTAGATTGCTCTGTTTGTCCTGTAGGTGGGCTTGGACGCCACTCGGGACATTTTGTGCAGAATTCTGGGTGACTTGAGAGGGACTGTGGGGAGGGTAATGAGGTCTCTTTTGAAAGCTCTCCAATGGGGAATTCTGTGTCTCAACCAAAGACATTTTCTGGGATTCCGTCACAGCACTTTTGAGGACTTGTTGAGGGGGGGCCTGGGAAACTTGCTGTCCTTTCTGGGAGGGGTGTTGAGAGAAATTCTGCGGAGTATGTGAAGAAATGTTTGGGGGTGACTGTGAGGAGACGTTCAGTGATATCTGTTGTGATGTAGTCGGAGGTGCATTCTGAGGACCATTTGAAGAAATCTGTATGGTTGGGTTAGGATGAGTTGCATTCTGGGAGTTCTGTTGCAGATGAGTTTGGGGAATTTTACTAGGTTCATCCAGAACCGTCTGTTGGGAAGAAGTCTGAGACACTTGCTGATTATGAGCTTGTTGGACACATTGGTTTCTCTCCTGTTTGCCCACATCACCATCAGGAGCACGACTCCCTTCCTCTGAGACTGAGCCTGGGCCACAAGGTTTCTCATAAGATCCACCAGATTCAGTTTTCAGTGGACTCCTTAAGCTGGAGCACTCCAAAGATTTGGAAAGAGTTGCTGACTCCTGCTTAGCTGATGGGAATCTTGTGGCGGATGGGATGCTTGACATTTTTGATGGTGTAAAACCTGCGAAGACAGAAACTTTCTTTCAGAGGGTATGATAAAAGATCCCAAACTTCTGAGCTTAATAATGACCTTAAAAGGTGAATGTGCCAAATAAAAAAATTAAAAAGATTTGAATTGGTACTAAAACTGACAATGTTTTTGTTTGGCTATAACAGTAAATTCAAATTCATAACACTCTCATTGCATGCAGAACTAATCCTTAGAAATTGACAATCACAGCATGCATGAAAACTCACACCCCTCCAGATTTTCAGATTATATCTGCAATGACTAAATTGGGGAGTTCTACAAATGCCAATCTGTGACTGGGTGTAAGCAGCTAAACTTTCTACTTCCAAATTCGGTTGACAAAGTTGTACTTGCCAACTGACAATCCTGAATCTGACAACCAGCAGATCTGGTAACATTAAGATCTCTGCTCTTCACAATACGTATCCCTCTACTTGCAGTAGGGGTTTAAAAAAATCCTGTATCGTGCTGTTCAATGCAACATCTTTGATTTGGTACACACTTGTAAAGTTCAATATATGAATAGCAATTAACTAGTCAATTTACTGTATAATAATGCATAGCCTGAAAATAGCCTACAGTCTGGTTGCAATCATTAGCTATCTAAGTAACGTTAGCAAGCTTGCTAGATCTCGGACATTGGCACTGGTAAGAAGTCCTGTTAGCGTTGGTTGCTGTTTAGCTAGCCAATCAAGTTTGCATCACTTTGAATCAGGAGGAATCCACCTTCAGTTTCATTGGTCAGTTTTTCTTTTCCCATTAGCATTCCCGCAACATCCATATGTTCTAGCTATGTGTTCATTGTACTGATTAGGATAGCTTAGCATCCTGCGAGTCTGTTTTGTGGAATGCTTGTGCTATCGTAAAATTCTATGGGCTGCTAAATTGCTTTTTTTACATGATGGGACTTTAACTGGCTGATGCATGAGCTAACTTGTTAGCTGGTTTACAGACCAGCTCGTTAGCCAGCTGCCGAGTCATAGAATTCTATGCGCAAAGCCATGAGACACAACCAATTTAAACAGTGTATGTTTTCCTCAAACTCTATCAGTAAATAATTGTTGCATGATTCAGAATTCATTACAAATTAACAACTTCATTTCAAATCCATATGTTATTGCATTGCAACAAGGTAATGTAAAATTAAGTTATTGCTTGTACTATTGTTATTTTTAAATGTTTGGAGATATATGTGGCATTTTACTGAGAGTTCTCACCCATTTGATTGCTGTGGATACTGTGGCTGTCTGTGGCAGGACAGAGAGGCTGGACCTCTGGTGGGGCCTTCTGAGAAGAATACAGTGGACCACTGCCGTGAGGATGCACCGGAAATGTGCCGATGGGTCGGTCAGCACAAGCTCGGGAAGAAGCAGACAACTGCTGCAAGGCCAGCATCTCTGGACTCTCAAGCATTGAAGACAGATGAGGCTTAGAGTTTTGAGGCATCATTGGCCGCTGAGAGATATGAGGAAGGGAGCCAACAACAGCTGGCATCTTGTTGGGATCATTGTGTGGAGTGCAGTCCACTGGTTGCTCTGCCCAAGACTTTGGCGGTAAGGGATGAACCACACCCAGGTTAAATGGGTGTCTGGGATTCCTATTTTGATCTACCATCATGGGACCCATCTGTCTGTGCTGTACATGATTGTTCATCCCTGACCACATGTTAGGTGGCTGACCGGGTGGACAGGAACTATGTTGAGGGGGAACATCTGGTCCTGGATATCTGTTGGTACCTCGGTAGAATATCTGGCCACCATCAGGAAGCTGCTGAGATGGGTACATGCTGCCCTCTGATGGGGGGGCACACAGGCCTCCAGACTGTAGGGCCACTGGTCTGGGACCCAAAGATGGGCCATGCATGGGGCCCATATAGGCATGCTGCCTCTGGTGCTGCGGTGGAAATGGTCGAGTCTCAGTCATTGGGTACCTTGGGCCTGTATAGTGACCCTGTCCATAAGTAGCCTGAAATGAATAGACAGTAACTGTGGTTATACAGCTTATTTTCCAAACAACCATTCTTTAAGGTTACTTAAATTGCTTAAAGGTGAGGGGGTAATATTAGACATCTCGGAGACTTTAAGTGCCCTGTTACTAATTTACCAGTATTCATTGTTTTTGTACAAATGTTATGGGAATTTCCGTCCATTGTGCATCTCACCTGCATGTTATAATTGTGTGGCATGCGCTGTGAACGGGAGTCCTGAGCCATAGGCATCAATGGGTTTTGCCCCAGGACCATCATCTGCTGAGGTAACATGCGAGGCCCAGAGGGATCCGCTGGATGATGGAGCTGCTAAGAGTCAAAACATCAGAAGGTTTTATTTATTTATTCATTCATTTTTATTTATTCATTTTTTTGTTCTGCTGTCCAGAGATATCAAGTTAGATATGTTTATTCATGGATATATCACTTACAGGAGCTATATGCAATTCTGGCTATCTGCCAGCTAGCGTGTTAAATTATTTCATAATCCATTCTCCAAGTACATTGGGGACAGTGGATCACTCTGGTGGTCCACCCCTACCTCTTCTCCCTTGACAGAAGTAACCCAAAAGGCTAAAGGCTCCATGTAGCATTTATATGATTGAAAGGTCACCATTAGTGTCTCCATCAACATCGATGGATATTTATAGGTTACATTAACTTAATTGACCCCTGGGTCATTCCATGCCAATTCACCTACAGCCTCCGGGTCATATCATGGATTTTCATGAAAAACTGTCCACTTAATGGTTTTTGTGTTATAAAAGTTTGAAGCTGGTGCCCCAAACTAAATATCCTGAATATACATATGTTTGACCAAATGGCTGAAATCGTATTGGATTTGGCTGAAATCTATTCTGGATATACATAGCATGCTCCAGATAAAGTCCTAGATTTCAACTTCATCTGTGTTCCTGAATTCATATACGTAGCTATAAAATAAATAAGAGCAGGACATGTTTCATGAATCAGCGTGCAAACACCAGTGTTTACAAAATAATATCTTGGGGATCTATATTTGTGCATTGTGTCTATGTTATTATTTGTGGAAATGATTAATATGTAGAATAAGGTGTCTCAAACTGGTTGGGGAGCTGAGGAAACTGGGACCAAATTTTGCATGGATAGTCACCAATTAGCACTAATTGTAACATATCCTGCAGAGATATATGAGAACATTATCAAGCGGATGTTACATTTACATTTAGCAGACGCTTTTATCCAAAGCGACTTACAATGTATACACATTTTACATTTACACTGATGGCACACTGCACATCAGGAGCAATTAGGGGTTCAGTGTCTTGCTCAAGGACGCTTCGACAGGGAATCGAACTAGCAACCTTCTGCTTACTAAACGACTTCTTTACCTCCTGTACCACTGTCGTGGGATGCCTGAAGAAAAGCCTGTTCTGTCATGCAACAACCGATACTAGAAAAGGAAAGTTCCTCTCTGTAGTCTGTTAGAACTAGAATCGGACAAGGAGTTACTGTATGGAATTCACTGTCTGTCTGCCGCATAAGATGACCAGCGGAACGGCAGGTGTGTTTATGACCATAAAGATGATTTTGAGGATTATATATATATATATATATATATATATATAAAAACTGCTTATGAAAACATACCTCAAAAGGGGCAAATTATTGCATAGTTTAACTTCAATGTGAACACTAAGGTAAAATGAAGTGGCTCTCTAATGATTATTTATGCAGAGAGAGCTAGTGACAAATTGTCTATTTTTCATAAAATGATTTGACAATGAAGACAAAATAACATTAATCCCTTTTGAGAAAATACAGGGTCAAAATTTCCTTAAAATACCTTCTGAGTTTTGTTGAAGGACAATATAATCCATAGGATTTCTAGACCTATGCAAGTACTAGGCCTACATATGATCAAAATCTGTAAGAACTACTAAGAAATGCCTAGGATTTTAATTTGTAAACACTGACGTTTGCATGCTGATTCATGAAAAATACAAATACAACAAATACAAACAGAAAGATATCACAGTAAATATGCTGGTGTCATGAGTTTTAAACTTGATTCCACTATCGGGCCAGTGATACTAAGGTTATCTTCAGGCCAAACGGGGCTAATGGCCCCGCAGAATTGCCCTAATACCCGCCTTATCACATGCTGCCTTGCAGTAAATGACACCCATTTCACAAGCAAGTGGAGAGTTCAAGGTGATTACACACACACACATGAAAGACACAATGGTTCAAGAGTTACAACAAATTCAACTTACATGTCTGGTTGGAAGGTAAAGATTAGGTTGAACATCACTTGTTGGTGGCGGCAGCGCTTCCATTTTGAATTTGTTCTCATTACCAGTTGTGCTGTTCTTGCCACTGGGGAATGCTTTGCGTCGCTGGACCAGTTCTGTGGCTCTTATCAGGCTGTCGGGGCCCGCCTGCCGCTGGCCCTTGCCTCGCTTGCGCTCCTTCCGATCTCGGTCGTCACTGCTCACATGAAACTCCTCATCTGTATCACAATCCTCAGAAGGCAAGTGCTTCTGCAGTGCTCGAATGAAACAGCGGTCCAGAGACTCAGCCATGATCGTATATTCTAGAAATATATAAAGAAAGCAATATGATAACTCATGATACTATCAGCAATGTATTTCACCTATACACTCTGCACACATAGACAAATCCCTGCTTTGTTACAAAAGTTGTTTCCCAGCTAGGATAGGTAGGCAGGCAAACAAATATGTTGTTGGGAATTCAGACCTATTCTTGGTCAGCTGCTAAGCAATAACAAGATACTACATTGTGTTACCGATTGGTCCTTCAAGTTTTAGTGGTCTTCTCCAATTTAATTTCTGTATTTGAAATATGTTTCGAGAACAAAATATGTTTCGGGATCATCAATGTACTTCTGAGAATCTAACCATGATGACAGTGTCAGACCACAGAAGGTGGTTGATTTCAATCATTGCCATAGTGCCAGTTAAGCGGTCTGGCAAACCTTTAAAATGGCTGTTCCTAGAGGTTTAAAACTAGGGGCTTGCCATGCAAAAATGTTACTACTAACGCAACCTCTATAAGGGAATGATATCAACACCATCACTATGACACAATATTTAGCATTGTTAATGCATCAGAACTATATGCATTGTCTTCATTTCAGTGTTCAATTACTTTTGTTAAAAACATTGTAAAAATCTGAACCAAGAATCATGGATCAAAGACAATCATGAGACATTTGAGACGGTGAATTGAATAGGCCAGGCACCAGACCCTGGAGGGTGAGTGTGTCGGTAATGCATGGGTGGGAGACACCATTGGAACATGAGCATTAAATATTGCTTAGTCTGAATCCTTTCATCCTTACTTACCACTATCCTCTCCATTGTATTCGAGGCAGTTCTCAAACATGAGCTTCACATCTTTCACAAACTCATCCTTGAGTACATACACTCCATCATTCAACTTCCTCTCAATTTTGGACAAGTCCATTGGCATCTTTGGGGAAAGATCAAAGCATAAAATACGTCATGACTCACAGTTTCTCTTTCCATTCATTCCTACTCGTGTCATATTCAAGAAAACCATGATGCGTACCTGGATAACCTCATTATAGTTTGGAGCATAGGACTCATCAACAGGTTCCAGGAATGGCCAAGCATCTTTATGAGCTTTAAGCACCTCCAACACTAAGAATACAAAGACCTCAATTAAGCATGTCATTGAGCATTTAGCATCACAAAATATTTACTGACTTAACAAATGGCATTTACGTTACCTTTGTACAGTGCCATATAATCATCATCCATTTCATAGCTGTAAGAGAAACAAATGTTTAAACAAAATACTATAGCAGTCAGTCACAAAAGAGTTAACTGCGAGCTGAGGCTGATGGGGCTCTTACAACTCTTTGGCGTGGTGACTGTGATGGATGGGTGAGTGTGGCTCCAGGTTCAGCAGTTCAGGAGGCAGGGGCTTCCCTTGAGACAGCAGCCAGGCCTTCTCCTCCCGCAGCTTCCTGCGGCGGGCACGCTCTGAAACAAATATACATATGGGTGAACACAGCCAGTCAGGAAGTGGCAGTGAGATGCTTCAGATATCAAACTGTTATATTGATTGGTTGCCCACGGTGACGTCATTTCGGTGACAATATTTTGATTTAGAATCTAAGTAATCTAAGTTGAGGTACTTGGGTAACTGGAAACTCTGAGGCGCAGATCAAATGAAAAGATGCTGGACACCATCTCTTAAGCAGGGTAGAAGAAATGTGATGGTCTGGGGGTGCTTTGGTGATAGTAATTTTACCATAACTCCATATGCCATACCTTGTGGACGGCACAACTGGAGCAACAAGGTGACCCAAAGCATTGCTCCAAATTACAACAGACCTCTTTAGGAAAAGTCTTAAAGTTGGACAGTTGAGTCCTGGAATTACTTCACAAAAAGAAAGGAGCTTTAGATTGGATTAGATTGGTGCTCACCCGCCACGGCTTTCTCCCTCTCCAGCTCCTCTTGCTGACGTTGCTCTTGCACCAGCCTATCCATCAGCAGCTGCCTGCCGGCCTCCTCCTCCTCTTTCTGCTGTTTCACTTCAGACCTTGCCTTCAGCGTCTCCTACGCATACATACATATTCAGACAAATGAGCTACTTACATTCTGTTCTGTTGTTCAAACACTTCTCCTTATCACTATCAGAGTGTAGCAACACCTTAAAGAAACAGAAGGTCATGGTTTGACCAGTTCACCTCAACAAGCACTCTATCTTTGTACCCTGCACGATAACCCGCAAGAACGCTGTCACGCTACATCCCACATCACTAAATATGATCTTGTAGGTGCTACTAATATGGCTGCTACAGCTACTGGCTGACTAGTAATAGCAGCTTGCTATACTCAGAGAAGTTATCATGGCACAGCTAAACTGGCTTGCAATGTCTTCTGCTGTTGCTCTAGCTTGCCGCTTGGCTGTGTTTGCAATATTGGCTTGCTAGTTTTTGACCGTAAGCTTAGCCTGGTCGCCTGGTCATCGGTACTGGTAATAAGTACTGTTAGCGTTGGTTGCTGTCTAGCTATATTGGAAAGCTAGCCTCATAAGTTTGCATCACTTTGTTTCAGGAGGAATCCAACTTCTGTTGGGCTGGTTAGCTGTTCTTTTTCTGTAACCATCCCCGACATCCCTATTAGCTAGGTGTCCGTTGTTCAGATTAAGTTAGTTTAGCATCCTATCATTCCGAGTTAAGTGGACTGCTTATGTAAACCTCGATTTGTAACCGGGGTTTTGTAGTCTTCTTAGGTGGTTCCAAATCCTTCAACATATCAACAAATGCACGTGTACAGCTGTCCCTATGAAGACTACAATTTGTATTTATGACTGCGGTCTAAATGTGAACTATACTCCAAAACTCTAGGGGCTGCCAAATCACAAAAGCACTTAAGTTGCTGTATTTAGTGGCATGGCAAATCATGTACGAACACAACTTGATGGATGATGGATGATAGATCTGCTTACCTCCTTGTTAACATATTTCTCAGAGTGTTTATGGTAGCTGCCCATGAACTTCTGTTTCTGCTCCTTCTCCTGTGGGGGAGATAATGTTATGAATATGTATCAGCCATTAGATCCAAAAAGGTTCAAACATTTCAATAGACTGACAACTTTTATTGTTCATTTTATATTCGTTCGATACCGTTTTATTCCAAAAATGCCTTTATACATTATAATTGGATCCATTGCATGTCTGGATTTGGACTAAAGTATTTTCAATAAACTACCGCTGTTTGGAAATCATCAACATGTCCGGCAAGAAGTGAAAATTTCACTTTAGAAATTTCATTATTGAAACATTTTATAATGTTAGAAATTTTGTAAGGTTTAAAAATGTGGAATTTGTAGATCATGTTATGACATTTGTCATCAACTCTTCCAGAGGATTGCCCCACAGACATCTACTTTTTACAGTGCATGAAATGCCCTGTATTGTTATTCCTTCGTTTCTTATACTACTTCTTATTATTCTTTGTACTGACTTCTGCTCTTAATTCAGCTCGAACCGCTTAACGTAGAAACTTCATTCGAAATGTGTCGCGTATGTCTAATTTTTCTAAACTTTATACTTTTTAAAATATTAAAGAAAAACTAATACAATTTCTCTCATTGACTTACATTGGGCCATTATGACATCATAATAGGATCATTAAACTGATCTGCACCTGTGCTTTAGTGACACCTGTGCCAAGGTTCCAAGGCTCCTCTTCTCTCTGTCCCTCTCCATTCAACTGTATAACTAGGAATATTAAGAGACACCTTCCATACTCTACTTTTTTTTTCTCTATCCCTCTCACTCTACTTTCTCTCACACTCCATCTCTCTGCTTCACTCCATTTTCTCTCCTTTCAATATTTTCCCTCTTCACTCTCCCTTCTTTCCTTCTTCCCTTCTTCCACTCTTCTTTCCTTCTTTCACTCTTCTTTCCTTCCTTCTTTCCTTCTTTCCTTCTTCCACTCTTCTTTCCTTTCTTCACTCTTCTTTCTTTTCTTCTTTCCTTTCTTCTTTCTTTCCTTCTTCCACTCTTCTTTCCTTCTTTTACTCTTATTTCCTTTCTTCTTTCCTTCTTTCACCCTTCTTTCTTTTCTTCTTCCTTTCTTAACTTTTGCATTTCATGCACTGGTATTTCCTTCAGGAAATGCATTTTCTAGTTTTCATTGTCATTTAGAGTGACTAAGATTTTAACGCCTCTTGGATAATCACCCTTCTTAAATTGGGGCTTTATTAGTTGCACCTGATCATCATGTGATTAGCCAAGTTAGATGCGTCTAAGAGAAAACCACCCTTCCTGAATTTGGCCCAGTGTAATTTCTGTGTCCGTGACATCAGTCTAATCAATCTGTCAAAGTGTGCGCTTTGATAAGATAATAATTCATCATTGCTTAAATCTTTAGTTGTCTTACAGCTGTGTCTGTTGATCCTTTAACCATGTATTAATGCATCAGGCTTAGTATACAAAGATGTGTCCAGTCATATAGCATACCTGTTGAAGCTGTTAAATATATTCATATGATAAATGAAGGATACCTAGCCATTGTCAACCGTTATACGTGGTGCAATGTTTTATGTTTTGAACATAAAATAATGTAAATTTGTTTGTTTACACAGACAGCTAGCAATATCACAAACTGTAAAATGGCGGCCATATGTTTGAATTTGTTTGTTATGTTTAAATCTACATGATTGTAAACTAATTTGCTTTTATTTTTGTTCTTTATAGACACATATACACACAGATTCATGCCCACTCAGCCAACTACATTCATGAATGCTGTTCTGACATAATTTGATAAATCCTGGATTAGATAACCTCTGCCTTAGACCATCCTTCAGACTGAGTGCCTCAGTTGAGGATCAGCAACTACTATTAAAACAACAATACAACCAGAAGTGCAGAAGTTTGACTTACTTTATGCTCCATCATACTGCCAATCTCTGGGATGAAGTTCTGGGTGATGATGCGGTATAGCTGCCGATCTTGAGATGATTGCCTGTGTTTGATGCCTTCAGCAAGTTTGACCCACTGTTCTTCTGTGTCGCAAACCAGAGACCAGGCTCCACGCTGACGTTCTGAAACAGGACAGACAGACAGGGGTGGATCTACATCTCTCCAAGGAGACATCTATAGACATACACATCCAGGAACAGACACCCACTCCTGCTTCACTCAGATAATCATCCTTTGATCAGAAAACACAACAGATGATTTCAAATGAGTACATAGACTGCTACTGCCTATAACTCACTGAAACTAATGAAACCACTGGTAAAATGAACTGAAACTAAAGGGAAATTCAGATTGAATACAAACATCATATCAAAATAAGAAGCTCTGCTGCTTGGCCCCCAATGAGAAAAGGTAGAAACACGTTTCTTACACCCTAGTCTGTAGATGCAACTTTTCCCTAATTCACCTTTCCAAGCCAGACTGTTTATAGTTTGCAACATGAATTAAATCAGCAGCTAAATATCGTTGTAATACCAAATCGGGAGGTCTGGCAACCTACACTCCTTATTTAAATAATTTGATTAGACATGCATTTCACGATTAAACCTTAAAAAAAAGAATATAGAACAAAATATAATGGAAATCACAGAATCTTGAAAATAATAAAATCAATTGATTTCATACAAGCCTTAATAATGACTTACTGCCAAAAATGGCTGAATCTAAATGCAGATGCATGTCCATAAGACATAGTAGACTCTTAACTACCTGAACCAGGGGCTGAAGAAGCGTGTAGAGCCTCACTTTCACCCACCATCATGTCATCGGTCGCACTGTAAAACAGACATCACATTAAACTACTAGACCTATTTAGATTGGCAAACAACACAGTTCTAGAAAACACGAGGCACGTTCAAACAGCACATGGCAGAAAGTCTCAGTGCCTTCTTGCTCAAGAGTACCTCAGTAGTTTCTCCTCAAGATTCTTCTTTTTTGGTGGCCTTCCCCTCTTCCTTTTCTCAGGTTCTTCCTTCACTACCACAGTTTCCCTGAACGAGAGAGGATCAGAGACAGAAGAATTACAATAACACCCTTTATGTAGTCATTACTCATCAATCATGAATCAATGGCCACACATTGTCCAACCCCTCTCCTTACCGTGCTTCTACTGCTTTGATGACTGGTTCCTCCTTATACATGCGAGTGCCATAGAAGTACCAGTACATAGCCCCGCTCCCATCCTCTCCAAGGGGCTCCACACGCAGACTGTCTGCATCCAGGCCCTAGGAACAACAGAAGTGAGAACCACCCAATTGTAAACTGAAAGACCACAACTGTAGCCCCAAGAGAAATAAGAAAATAACATTGCAAAATGGAACTTAACTCGGTCATCAACTACTGTCATTATGTGGATTTGGGGAAATATTTTCGATGCATGCTTTTATGGGTTATGAAAAACACAAATGAATTGATAAAAACTGAGGGGTAAAAATGGAGGTGAAATGAAAAATAGTGTGATTAAATTAATCAAAATGCTTGATCATTTGAGTCGATTTGATTAAAACAGCCGTGATATAATGGAAACAGAACCATGTTTCATCATTTTCATTCATTGTTCATCATTCACAAACCCATTTAGTTGAAATGATAGAAATATGTAGGTGATGAAAATGCATGTGAAAAACAGAGTGATAAACTGTCAATTGATTTGATAAACTACTGTCTACCACTCATCATTCACAATACCCAACTGACATTTATCGTTTACAGCAAGCACTTTTTGTTCCTGTCGCCCCTCAGAGGACATCATTAAATAGTCCAGTTACAGTTAACTGGCTTATGTAATCCCCAAATGTATTGTATTTTGTTTCAGTGGAGATAAACATTTCTAAACATTTGCCCAGGGTTATATACAGGATGATTTTTTTGAGGCCCTGATATCTAAAAATGTAACGCAAAAGGTCAAGTAAGGTAAAGTTGTTGTTCAATCGATCAGATATTCAACATTACCTTGAGAAGATCAAAGACATCAGCAGCATCCAAACGATAATCACACAGTCTATGCAGCAGCTCCACCTGTATGCGGGGAGGCAGCTGCTCAAAGGGACCCTCCCCCAGAGGGTTGGGTTTACCCTCCTCCAGCTCCCACCGGTAGCTGATGATGTCCTCCAGGTAACTCCTGAAGCCTTGAGGCCTGGGGGGGGAGAACAATGTTATAGAGGATGGGACACAGTAGGGAATAGCAGTCAACGACTTCAATTCCAATTTCATAGTTTTTTTTTGACCCACCCACTGAAGGACCAGCTTGTATTCTAAGGTGGTCAACAAACCTAAAATGAGTTAGATTATGCGCCCTCTATGTTTAAACGCGTGTCAAGTATAGCTAACATACAGATGTGTGAAATGTATTAAACATTTAAACATGGAAGTAGGTGTATCAGGGGCTTATCTCCCGGAAGCTACCCACTCCTCTCCCAGGAGTCACTCAGTTGGACCTTGAGAGAACCTTGCAAACACCAACAGCCCAGTTGGCACTAATAAAAGCTTCCCAACATACTATCTGGTGTCTTTGGGCGTTATTGCTGGCAATGTCGTGATGTGAAGGCTTTTTTTATTACAATTCCACAGGGTGTTCTGCCCGAACCACAGAACTACATAGTACATAGCCTGGACAGCTAGGTGTGTTTATCTATCCTTCACATGACCATATTCCATCAAAATTAATTTTGAAGATGATACCAAAAGTAGTTGCTCATAAAAGCATACCTCAAAAAGTGGAAAATAGTTGCATAGCATTGCTTTAAACCCAAGATTGGTACACTGTTACCCTCATTTCCTGACTATTCCTAACTCTCTCTACCTCTCTCTCATATATGAATCCCATTAAGGTATCTGGTCAGAAACGCCATGGGACAGACACATTTTCATTCACACTTAGTGCTGTATTCCCACCTGACAGTATTAAACGAGATGATACAGAGTACAAACCTTCGCGAGGTGTAAAACATGCAAGGTCTCATGCAAGGTTAACCTAGCTATGAACTATCCTAGTTATCCCCAGCTTAGAGAACCATACAGTTGGTAGTTGCCAACTTGTGTAACGTTAACATAATGTGAATATGAACTTGTGTTAAAACAACATTATGTGTCAATTGTACCTTAAAATAACAGCTTTAAAATCATTTTGGTGGTACACTGCCTTGTAATACGGAGAATGGTGTCTGTGCCACTGCCACAGCCACAGCATGCCTGGTTGCACTATGTACTTTGGTGGACAGGGCGCAACACCTACTGTGAGAACTACATAATGCTTTATGGCACCACCTCGCACAACAACAACTAAACCCTTCTGCTAACTATAAGAAGAAGCTAGCGCAGTATTCTCTGTATGGGGATCGTGGCAGAGGCGATGAAGAAACCAAAGGAGACGCTGTCGGAGGAGGCGAGGAAGAGGAAAGGAAAGAGTAACCGGGCAAGAGACAGAACAAGAGTTAGTCTCGGACTGGCTTTTGCTCGTTGGCGAGAGGTAAAAGAAAACAAAAGGATGCGAGTCAGATGCCGATCTGGCCTTCTTTCTGTTGGACTAGTCAGTAATAACTTATTAGCGGTATAGCTATGTCTTGTGTTGTGCTTGCTTGATGTTTGGCTGTGTTACCAAAGTTGTGAACTCACTAGTTTTTCCATCACAAACATCCCTGCAAATGTTATTTATGAAAGAATGCAACATAGTCTGTAATCTTATCAGTGTCATCCTTGTCTCCCTGATGCCTCAGTCCTGTCTCAGGCCAGCATCTAAATTAATTTATCTCACACCAAAAAGTAAAAAACTGGCTAATGAGTACAAAAAAACTTGAGTACACTGCAGCAAGGGAATGCCTATCGGCTTGTAAGACGCTCCAGTGAAATTGGTGTTAAAGCCAGGCCCTGAACTCTCACATATTTACTGCATTGTGCATTGAAATGGGCAGCAGCCATATGACGTTATTACTGCACACGACTAACAGGGAGTTTTTTCTTGCCCGTGTTGCCATTGTGCTTGCACTAAGGGGGTTCGGGCTCTGGGCTCTGTAAAGCGCCTAGAGACAATTGTATGGTTATGGCGCTATATAAATAAAATTGAATTTAATTGAATTATCCCTTTTCTGCTGTGCCTGCTGCCTAACCGGCATCTGAACAGGAGAGCCTCATTGATGTGGATCCATGAAAATTGTATTCAATCAGAAGCCTCTGCCAGATTTCTGGATAGGACTGTGCACAGAGTACCCTGCACTGGCAAAACGTGCTGTCAAGACATTGATGCCCTTTGCCACCACGTACTTGAGAGTGGCTTCTCAGCTCTGACGAGCATGAAAACAAAATACAGGCACAGACTGTGTGAGGAAAACAATTTAAGACTCTGACTTTCTCAAATTCTGAGGGGGTACGGGACTGTAAAAAGTTTGGGAAACACTGTATTAGGGGATATAAGCGCAATTTGTATTTACGACAGTGGTGTAAAAGTGAACTACACTTCACTCATTAGCAAAAAATAACAATTCTGGCATAATGGGGCTTTAATATGAGGCTGGACGGGCCCAGAGGGTTAAATTGTGGAGACTGTAACAGTGTGGGGAGGTGGTGTAGTATTTTTGCGCGAAATGCCCATTCTTACTTCACACAACTTTTAAATAGCTAGCTCACAGAGCAGACATCCTGTCAATTTGCTAATAGATTAACATAATTTAACCCTTCAGAATTTCTTCAGAAGGGATAGGGTGCCACGTAGTAGAGAGCCTATGCATAACAGTGGACTGTTTTGATTGGTTATAACTCAGCCGCAGAGCACAAGAGCGACACTACCCCATAGTCAGTGAGAGGGTGCACTTCTTAAAACAACAACAACAACAACAACAACAACAACAACAACAACAACCTCTTCTGCGGTGCTCCTCTGGCATTTTACGCCGTAGGCAACCGCCTAGGTCACCTATGCCACGGGCATACTGCAATGCAATCAATGCACTATTTAAAGAATGTGGCTTTATATAGCCTTTTGCGCATATTGGCGATTTAATGTGAAATTAGAAACTTGGCATAGGAATGGCTGTAGCCTTCACTAATTTCAGAATAATTCACATAACTCACGTGTTTCAAATTAATGAAATACTTGAGCCCTGCCCTAGCAGGCTTTGAATACTCAACACAACACGTGACAACTTGCCCCCTGGTCACTGAGACAGCGGCGTAGCGTTCTGGTGTACACTTACGTGATGTCTCTGCGCTGGTAACATCCCTGCAGAAGACAACAAATAAGATCTGCCAAGAAGTCTGCATCCTGCTTCAGCACAGCCTGCTCCAACTCCTGGAAGACCAAAAGAAAACAGAGGACCGAGTTAGCATCTTCACAATTGCCTTTGATCAGGCAATACCTGATTTTAAAATGACCTTTCAAAATGTACTTAATTGACAGTGGATCAGTAACCAATTCATTCTGATAATACAACAATGTTCATTAATAACCATTCTAGCAAATAACTAGAGATGCAAGTGTGATTGCTCAACAGCAGCAGAGGCTCACTAAGAGGAACTGCACAGATCAGACATGGGAATGAAAGCAGTGCACAGGAAATTGGGACAAAAAAAAACTAAAATACTGTTGAAATACAAGAACCCACATATATCAAGAGCAACATCCGTCATCATTACATTACCATAGTCACCCAACATAGGGGGCAGGGACAGGGGTGCACGCATATTCTTTTATTCATTCTTTGTGTCTTCAAAACACAGCTGCTTTTCATTCATCAAAAACTAAAATATGTAGAGCTATCTGTTGGTGTGTGAATATTAGTATGTTATTATAAGTATGTATGTATACAAAAAAAAAAAAAAACTCCCTGTTAGTCAGGAAGTACCCTTAAGTGTAAACGGGGCAAATAGGGGGGGGGGGGGGGGGGGGGCTCTTGAAGCCAGCTCTTGAAGCCAGCTGGGTGTATGAGAAATACAAACACCCCGAGCCACCTATATCCTACCCTAATAAACCTCTTACAGCCTGCCGGGTGTCCAAACCTAAACATACACCCACCATGAGACAGTCAGATGAATGAAGCGATAGCAGTGACAATAACCAGTGCTAATGTATAACCGTATCACCAACAGTAGATAGGTTGGGGTAATATTAGTAGTTTGATCCATCACAGTTCAGTCAAATACTGATCCATCAAATACTGGACACTCCAGAAGGAAGGGGACATGAAACCACGTTCATAATGCATTCTTCAGTGCCAGAGGGTATCACAGAAAGAAAAAAAAAAGATGTGCTGTCGGGCCGTGGTGTAGCTATGGTTCGGGTCATTGGGTTGGCAAATGATGGAGCTAGTGTAATGGTGGGTTGAAAGAGTTGCTTCAGAATATCCGGTTAACATGCCTGCAATGCCTCCAAGACTGTGCATGAAATAACTGCCTGTCACCACTATTAATAACATATATACACATACTACAAGAATTCCCCCATTCAAACACACCGACTCGCACATAAGGGGGGGCCCATCTGCTTGGAGCCGGCCGGGTAGAGAGGTAGAGATAGAAAAAGAAGGGGGGAGGACCTGTAAAGACTACAATTTTCATTTCAGTAGTAGACTTATATATGACAGTCAGTGTTTCAGACAACTTCTGTACTGAGTACTATGAGATTGGCCTTTTACATATTCAATTGAAAATAAGTCCTGTCCAATGACATAGGCCTACATTCATTTCATTTCATACTCAACACGTCGATGGATCAGATGAGATGCTAACACTAGGTCTTTAGGCTAGCCTTTAAACTGCTATGCTACTATAACTGAAAACATGTTGATTATGTCTTTAACAGGAAGTTGTGGATAACTCTTCCCTGAATAAGCTTTGACTTTTGTCAGATCTGAACATTGAAGGCGCATGAGAACCGTTTTGACACAACATTAATATCAGTGTTAAAAAATTCCCACACCACCACTAGTGTTCTACACACTGAGTCACTGGCATAAGTTATTTACCCCATAGATTAGGCCTGTAGCATTAAACAATATCCTCTCTAGCTAAATGTAACATTACAGTTGTTTGTCCACGTGACATTTCAGTAGTGGGGACGTAACTTGAAGCAGGGTTGGAGGTAGGGATGTAACGGTTACCGGTTTCCGCACATTTTTTGCAAATATTTTGTCAGCTCTATTTCATTTAGTAACATTGTGGACTTCAACTATGTGTCATTTTGGTCTGGTTTTAAGTTAACAGGAGTGAAATCCTAAGAAACAAATAGAAAAGTGTCCTGATGCGGGTCAATTGTAACACCCGTGTCTAAGGCGTAATTAACCAAATTTGTGATAATTGTGTCAAGTGAATGGTGTGCCGCAACTAAACATACAACAAAACATAAGCCACCTTAAACATCACTGTAAAAACAAATGCAGCAATCATGTAAGATATAAGCCAAGTCCTAACGGTTTTCCCCAAGTCAATATAACCAAAATAAGCATATTTAAAAAGGTTATTAATAAATCACAAAAAGACCAATAGTGTTACCAAAAGGTATTGTTTTTCCTGACACTCTTACTAATTTAAAGATACACTACAATATCATTTTTGTCAAATTCCTCCTCACAGCTAGCTGTCTGTTACAAAAATGTAATTAAAATAAAAACCTCCAGTGTTCATACACTGTCCTGGCTCCATAAATGGGAAACAGAGAGGCTTGGACTGAGCCATAAACAATTCAAGCCTATCAACACGTCACTTCATGAGGGAAGGGATGTCATTTGAATGGCTGTTGAGCTCAAATATCAACAACAAATTTCAACAGAATCACAGCCAGCATCGTTAACATCACCAGCCAAACACACGGTGTCAAATCTGATTATACCCAGTTCCAGGCATCTTTGGAACATTTTAGCATAAGCAGTGGTGAGAAGTTTTTGTGTAAAACTAGCAACTAGCCTATGGGACAAACCTTTCATGGGGGCAGGAAGCAGGACTGAAAATCCATTCTGCATAGACAGATTTCGTATGGGGGAGAGTGACAAAATGTGAAAGATGCGGACAGGAGCGGAATTAAACATTTTTGCAGGAGTGTGACAGAAAAATGTCCTGCGCAGACCTTCACAACATACCGGTCTCAGACCTCTACACCATACCGGTCTCAGACCTCTACACCATACCGGTCTCAGACCTTCACAACATACCGGTCTCAGACCTCTACAACATACCGGTCTCCTGCGCAGACCTCTACACCATACCGGCCTCCAAACAAGTTAAGAGCCTTGGCGTCATCGAGGACAATGTCTCTCAGATTGCTTTTTCCATCTACAAAACATCTCAAGACTGCGCCCTGCTTTAGCACAGCACTCCACGGAAGTCCTTGTCAATGCTCTGGTCACAGCACGCATTCACTATTGCAATTTGATCCTGGTAGGCAACCAACTCATTCACCCACCACATCCAGAGCTCAGCAGCACAGATTATTACACGCTTTAAGTCCACTGATTATGTCTCGCCCCTGCTGATTCAATTACACAGACTCCCTGTATTACAACAAATTCACTTTAAAATCTTATTAATGACATTTAAAGCTCTTCATAATCTTTCCCCTGCCTCCCACAGACCTTCACTCCCTCTCATTCCCTGCAGTCATCATCAGTACATCTAATAACACTATCAGTCTTCAACCTCAGCACAATGGGCACAAGGGCCTTGTCCTATGCTGCACCCAAACTCTTGAACTCACTTCTGACTGCGCACTGGACTTCATTACCCAATTCAAAAGTACTCTTAAAACTCATCTTTATAAACTAGCATACTCTCTCACCATCAGCTACATTCATTTAATTGTATCTTATTGTATGTTTTTATTGATGTAAGGTGACCCATCATAATTACTACTATTAAAGCTTTTCTTACATTTTTTGACCCAGACCATAGAAACTACATACTGATAGGTGTGTTTCTCACTTTTGCCATCCAAATTAATTTAGGATGTTATAAAACCTTGGTATCTAAAAAACATACTTCAAAGAGTTGCATAATGGGTTGTTGACACCAACACACATGCTTACTAAATGGACCACAATGGTCGAAAGGGATGGCATACTGATCGGCCATAGGGCTAACTAAAAATGTAATGACAATAAAAAAAGTTTCTTCTTAAATCCTCAATTTTGTTAAAGGAAAGCAGTGGTTATGCAACAGTTCTGTGACAATGGTACCTGATTCGTTGGTAGCTTATGTGGCTGTACAGGGGAGCACTGGCACTTTAACCAATGTAACCACTGGGCTAGTAATGCTATGGAGCCTAATTTCAATGAAATCCAACATAGTGTACCTTTCACCTCACCCTCCCGATCCAATAACAAAGCAATGGCTTTTTTGTCCTTGGAGGGAATGTGGTTTGGCGATGATTGCAATTAAAGATTGCAATTAAATCGTAGTCTGTGATTCTGGCGAATCATTGTTGACACCGTATTTTCCAGACTAATAAACTCATTGTATATAAACCGCATTACGGTATTTTATAAAACAAAGCCATGTATTGACCTCACAATACCGTATATTACTACAGTTTAGTCAAGGTTACATCATTATGTCAGGTAGAACTGTAGTTGGGGTGCGAGCGCTGGCCTACTAGCCATTTAAAAGAAATGGGCATTTCAAGAAAAGATTGGCCATTACACCCCCTTTCCTCACATACACACACAAAAACCTCACTGTCACTCACAGTTAAAACCATTTATTGAGCGTTTATTTGATGTTATGGTGTCTATCGGAATGGACGCTAAACGCTTCAGTCGAATCGTTAATTCATTCCCTGGCGACCTCGTACAATAAACAATAGTCTTTGCAGTAGGAAACCATTTGCATGAAATAATAGCTAGTCTATGTTAGGTGTAGTTTATGTTACAGTCTCCTCAATTTAACCCATAAGATTATGATAGGATAAGGTAGAAACCCAGGATGCCTGTGCAGCTTTCATATTAACATGAGACATGAGTTCATATTAACACACGCTAGCAGCTGCCAACTGCTAGAGATCTAGGACAGTGCATAGCTAGGTTAACTAGCCCTTGCATGTTTTACACACCTCTCACGGAGGTTTGCGTTTCGTAGTATCCGATAAACAGGCAGTGGGAATACACAATACCCGTTACTTTAAAGTTATGGAAGACTGTGTGTGTGAATGAAAATGTGTTATCTATCTCATGTTGAATTAACCTTATACGTTAATGGGATTTGTAAGTTAAAGAGGGAGAGCAAGAGCAAGACCCAATCACGCTTTACCTGGCAGAGTTACTGTGCAGTTACTGTTACATTTGGACTGGCAGTCTAAACCAGGCCCAAATGCTTGCTGCACATAGAGACATACTGAGTATCAGGATCCCCCAGTTTTCCCATTCTTCCAGTTTATGTCTCACTTCTTAGGCTATGTTCAGACTGCAGGCAAATTGGATTTGTTTCTCAAATCAGATCTTTTGCAATGACTGCACCAATCACCACCCTATCTGCATGGGTTGCTGTGGTAATGACATAGGTGTCAGTAACTACGATAGGTTCCTTCCAGCTATGCCCTGTATAAGCCTCCCCCAAAGTGCCAGCAGACAAATTGTTTCAGCATCTGTCCATGGACTGTTGTTCTCCATGTTGTCATGTCGACATTCCTCCATAGCGCTCTCAAAACAGTATAGAAGCAATGAATCAAGCAATGAATCAAGCAATGTTCTTTGGCGCTCCGCTAATAGCAGCATGTATTACAGCACTCCCGTCACTCTAGATTTGACACTGTCATTGTATGTCGCCTTGTGAGTGGCTCAAAAGACACTTTGAAATTCGATTTGAGAAGCCAGTGTGTCCGGACTGAAACGCATCTGCAGAAATCCGATTGGAATTGCTTTTCAAACCACTGACAAATGTGGTTTGTATTTTTTTCACTGTCCAGACTTTCAAACATCAATCTGGATATGACAGCAGCGTATAAAAGCAGCGTATAAAAGCGTATAAAAGCTTAGTTCTGGGTTCTTTCCCTGTTGGTAGTGCATCCCCAACACACAGCAGCTTTTAGGCATTTAGCAGACGAAAGTGACAAGGAGACACCTTCACGCAATACAAAGTGAATGGAGAGCGATGAATTGTTTTCCCCTCTGTTGTGGGCGGGACCTAATTGCGCCTATCCAATTCACTGCTGTTAAGATTTACTCCATCTGAGTCCATTTACAATCAAAACATTACTTTTCCAAAAATAAACCAATAGAAACCAATCTAGCTTCTTGGCTTTCACGAAGAGAGAACTGGGTAGCAAACTACATGATTTTAAATTCCGCCAACGTTAACTAACTTACCTACGCCTATAACGTAACAAAAGAAGCCACAATGAACGCAGTCACAACAGTTTAGCAAAAAGAATGTTAGCAAGATGTTTATCCAAATCAAAACAAACGGGGCCAGCCACATGGCCTAGCCCCGACTGAAATCACAGGGCAGTAGTTAGCTTCAAACGTCTCTGATTCATACTTTGCTGGCTAACTAAGCTAGGTATCCTTCCTTCAATGCTCGGGTTATGTCCCAGACTGTTAGATAGCCATGTGAGTTACTAAATAAAACTTTAGAAACTGCTTGCAGAAGTAAGCTATCGCACAGTAAGCCACTTCAGCACTGTTCAAGTTTCTTATTGTCTTCAGTTAAATTATACATCACAAATATATTTTAACAAAGCCGATCGACCAGCCCACAACTAACTAGCTAGCTAGCGTAGTAATTGGGTAGTTGGTTAGCTAGCTGGTCAGCCAACGGTTAGCTCGAGAGCTACTTATCGCAACACAGCATGCTGCCAGAGTTTTGACTGGCTAAGTAATTTAACACACCATCTAACGGTGTCTTACGATGACTAAAGCTACCACACTCGTTACCTTTTGTATGAAGTGATATACAGACAAATTCATCCAATAATTACCTCAATTTCAAAGTCTGGCAAGTTGAATGCTGTCCTAAACAGCGAGCAGAAATGGGCTATGGCGGGTACTTCCCACCAGGACTGGATCTCTTCCACAGATATTGTACATCCCTGGGACATTTTTTAAATGGTGTAACCTACGTGTCTCACATTAGTAAGGCGTCATCAAAAATACACACTACAGCCACTTCGTTTGCTATAACGTTTGGTGAACTTTAAACAAGACAAGCCGAGGCAGCGGGATTACTGATGCCATTGCAACCCTGGGAGGGTAGCAAGCTAATCTGTTTTCACCGTCCTCACAATGAGAGAACAGATGTGGTGGCGATACCACTTCCAATGAGAGGGGTGTGCATTAAAGGGAACAAGACAACAGTACTTAATTTTACAAACACTTTCAATAATTTCCTACTACACATCAAATATGCTGTTAATAAACTGTGTTGGAATTTTTTGTTATACAGACTGACTGTATAAATGTCGTTTTTAACGGCTCAAAAAACATTGTTGTCACGTTGATGTCGACTTGTCAAACTGTTTATTTCAAGGCTTGCCTTGATCTTGTTAGCACGCAAGACACGAAGCCCATCTGCTAATACAAGTAAAAGGACGGAGAGCGTACCAACCAGGGAAACTAATCGAGTCGCCCCCTGGTGGTAGTATTCCTAAGGGTGGGCGAAATTAATAGGATTCTCCATAGAGAAGATTTTAGAAACTGTGGCCCCTATTTTGAGACCAATTCCGCCACGGGTTGTCTGAATTCCGAACGAAATTTTTCGCCGTGGCATGGATTTTAATTATGGGTGTGTCGAAATGTTCTTCTCTGACAAGGAACATTAAAACATGCCAATCATAAACTATCCCTTTCGAAGTCTGATTTATCTATCTGGCAAAAAATAACAGGTTTGGACACATTATGCCTTCATATTTCTGTAATAACCAAGGATGCAGGGGGGAACCTGTGTTATGAGTTAATGCAATAAATGTATCTCGGATATCTTCGAAGTAAACACATATCCTGCCAGGCTTTAAACAAATAATACAAACAATTATTTTAAAGGTTTAATGCAAAGCACCCGACAGAAAGCAGTCCCAGGTTAGATGGTCGCCAACCCACACTCCACGACTTCTCTAGGAAAATAACTAGACCAGTCCGTGAAAAAGGTTACCAACGCTTAAGCAGTTTGGGTTGCCGGTGACTGTCGGCCCATCAACATAGTTGAGGACGGTGGGCTGACTGAGGTGATTCGAATTGCTTCAGGGGACAATTCTTACGATTTACCGTCGTGGGGCACCATTGTGTCTCGCATACATTCCTTGAATGACGGCGACAGAGCACGAAAAATTCAGCTCCTCGAGCAAGCTGCCAGCGTTGCCTTTACTGGTGACCACTGGACGTCAGTCAGCAATTACAATTACCTGGGTGTCACAGCTCATTTTATTGGCAATGTATGGAAATTGAGATATTTTGCATTGCATTGCAAAAAAAAAAAACAGAGGCGCGACATTCTGTGCAGAGGAATTCATCGACGTCTCAAACAGATGGGAGATAAGTGGCAAACTGACCACTTTAGGCACTGATAGTGCCCGTAACATGTTGGCAGCTGCTAGGCTACTTCCATTTTAACATCTACCCTGCGCGGCACACAGTCTGTACCTGGCTGGCACTTTATAGGTATGAATTATAGGCCTGACCTCTTTGAAAATACAGTTCTGTGTGTAGTTTTTTGTTAAAAAAAAAAATACAATTAAACAACAGTGTCTAAAATACACGCTGTCTGAAAGTGATTACTCGTTAATTTATAAGATTTAGTTTTAAGAAGTAAAACAAACTTTTAATCGCGATTAATCTAGATTAATGAATTTCAAAATGTGAGATTAATTAGTCATTTTTTGTATCTATTGACAGCCCTAATATTAATACAATGATTGAAATTGGATGTTTTAAACACAATATAAAATATATAAATAGGCATAACAGACAGATCATAAAAATAATATCCTATCTTGTTCGACTTTACAGCGTCATCAAGTTGAGGCGCTCTGTTAAGGTTTAGTCTGTGGCGATATTAGCGGGAAAATTGAGAATTTGCTGTGCACAAATAGGCCTAGGCCTACTGCAACTAAGTTCCTTTGTTTCAAAACTCTTTTGGACTAAAAATGCTCTGTGTGGTTTTATGTTGTTTTCTGGTACACAATACAATTTTGATGCAATATCTAGAGTTAGATTTCCTTGTATTCATTTCTAGGCTTCCACCTGTAGCAGGTGCTGATGTTGCTTTTTATGACACATAACAATCGCTTATTAATTAGAATTAATGGATTATAGATTCAATTAGCCTAATGGAATATAGATTAGCTAAAATAAGCGGGGTGTCTGTTGGGCCCCGATCTGTTACAAATACGAAAAGTTGGGCCTCGGAGTCGAAAAGGTGCACTGCAAACGTCCAATCAACATAAAAAAAAATTAAAAACCTGCTCCGCGGCCCACCAATGAAACCCTGCTCTAGTCCTCACAGTCCCTGAGCCAAAACTCCAACTTGATGATTATAGCGCCAGCTATGGGTACAGTACCTCATGTTTTGGGGTCTGGGAAGTGGGGAGAATCTGGAACAATGTGATGAAGGTTCATGTTTTGTGATAAACACTTTTAATGGATTAAAAATGAATCCGAAAAATAATCGGAACAATAACAACAGAGTTCCTACAGCTTGGACCCCTAACACGAGAACATTATAATACAGAACTATAGTGCTGAGCCTGAGGACATAATAATGCAGAACTATAGTGCTGACCCTGAGGACATAATAATGCAGAACTATAGTGCTGACCCTGAGGACATAATAATGCAGAACTATAGTGCTGACCCTGAGGACATAATAATGCAGAACTATAGTGCTGACCCTGAGGACATAATAATGCAGAACTATAGTGCTGACCCTGAGGACATAATAATGCGGAACTATAGTGCTGACCCTGAGGACATAATAATGCAGAACTATAGTGCTGAGCCTGAGGACATAATAATACATTTACATTGACATTTAGCAGACGCTTTTATCCAAAGCGACTTACAAGGATGTATACACATTTTACATTTACACTGATGGCACACTGCCCATCAGGAGCAATTAGGGGTTCAGTGTCTTGCTCAAGGACGGTTCGACAGGGAATCAAACTAGCAACCTTCTGATTACTAAACAACTTCTCTACCTCCTGTACCACGTTTGCCCCGATGCAGAACTATAGTGCTATAGTGCTGAGCCTGGGCAGTCAGTGGGAACGACAGTCATTCATAATGAACTTGCAGATGACACCAAAACTAGTTGCCTATACAAATGTACCTAAAAGTGTAAAACTGTTGCATAGTGGTGCTTTAATAAGGTCTTAAAAATAGCAAGGCTTGTGGTCCCCAGATTGGGTACAAACGGGTAGGACATTCCTCCACAATGGTACCACAAATGTCTGGAAAATGGAAATGTCTGAATTGCAATATCCTGCTGCAGAGAGAAAGCAGTCAAACATCATGCTTTAGTAAAAGTACACAAAACTGTAAGGACATAAGGATGCACTCCATGATTCTGTCAAAATCTTGTAGATATTTGAGCTCAACAGCCAATCAAATTACACCCCTTCCGCCCGTGCTCATGAAGCAATGTGTTGATTGGCTGGAACTGTTTATGGCTTGGTCCGAGCCATTATGTTTGTTTCCCATTTACAGTGCCAGAGTTCTACAGGAAGCTACAGGAAGGCCAGGAACAATTCGCTGAATTTGACAAAAAGTGCATTGGATTAGAAACGCAGACTGCTGCACTTATAAGCTGACACTGTACCATCCACATTTCTGTTTGAATAAAGCCTCCAGTAAAGATTCCTATTCAAACATATTCCTATTAAACAAATAAGATTTTGTTTAATGGCAGACTAATTGAGTGATAACAGCTCCACTCACTTAATAACTTAATAAAATAACTCATTAAACCCTGATATCCCTTATAAAAACAATACAATACCCAAATTATATATTACGCTTTGTACTCTCTCATTCTGAGCCAGTGAGTTGTTTTAGCTGATAGATTATCCAAGCCCCTCATGGGTGTCTGGCACTGTGTGGACTCCTACCAAGCCCGATTAATGTCTGTACCCCGCTGGGGTTTGATGATGATGGGTACAGGTCTCTTCCCAGTGGCCTCTGGCTTGACTTGACTGGTGAGCTGAGACACAGCCTCACTGTGCCCTTCTGCTGATGCACCAATAGGCTGCTGACACTCTGCAGACCACGTCTTGGCTGAGTTCTCTCTCATGTTTCTCTCGCAGGCACCGGAACTCAACGTCTCATCTGTAACTCAGAAAGGATGTGGGACAAGAGCACTGTCACAGATCGCAACTTAGACAATGATGTTGAGATAAAAAAAAATAGATAAGTCGCTCCAATGTACAAGTGGTCAACAGTATAGTTAGTCCTAGAGCTTTTAGAATGTGGGATTTCAATTCAGCTGTGTATAAATATGCATTGTAATGTGTAGTAAGATGTATACAGATGATGCATGGACATTTTTGACTATATGATGATGACTTTTAAAGGACATTACACCATGGCTTAGTTGAAATGTCAGTTAACTTTTGATACTGGCACACGTATGAAGTAGTTAACAGTTTTGTGACTGTATCACACTTGCATTTCAATTCGCCAAGTTTGTTCTGAAGTTTATAATAAACATTTGCTTTGTGACCGAATCACAGAGACAAACTGTTTTGTCACTTCTGAAATAACCTATATCACAATTAAACTGTATCTGGGTTCACAGTCATTTTACAAAGCTAAGGCTATACTAGCTTGGCAATGACAATGAGTGGAACTACCAACAGGGCTCTGACCAAAGAAACCATCTATTTATTTAGAACTGATAGCAGTTTGGGATGTAACTTATTCTACATCCACTAACTAACATATGTAAATGTAGTACACGGCATATCCTGTGGCCACCTACCTTTTGTTAAGACTATGATCATTTGCACAAACATGAATTGCGTGTACACTTGAGATCAGATCATAATGTGAACCAGAGCACCTCTGGTGCTTTGACTGATCTCATCACACAATTATTATCACAATTTGGGATGTGCATGTTGCTATCTTGTGTAGCGACATTTTTCACATACGTTCTCCAGATTGCATTGTGAGTAGATACGGCCCCAGTGAATACAGTTCATGTTACCTTTCCTTGTCCTGGATGCTTCGTAGAGGTCATAATTGCTGTCTGGTTGGTCAGTAGGCTTTCTGTGTGGCTGAATTTTCATGTCAGCCTTATTGAGGTACTCCTGAATCCACTCATGTTGCATGGCCTCATCCGGTGGCATGCGCTTATTGGGGTCCCACCTGGACAATTAAAGGAAAATCATTTCATTATTATTAAACAGAAGATTATTTAAATCAATAAGTGTTTTTTTTTTTTTTACTTTACATAGTGTTAGAGGACATGGGGAGAAGACAAGGGGACACACCAAATCAGTATACCTACATAAGACAGCCCTTCAGAAAGTCCAGGAAAGTAGCGTCATCTGTCCTCAAAACACTAGCCAGGTCTTTTGAGTTAGGGTGTCGTATTTTTCCCTTGCTGTTTGTAATGTTCTTAAGGTTTCCGCTGGAACCTAAATACACATTTCATATCATATAAAAAAGTGTATATGCCCCAACTAATACAAACTAATGGTCCATAAACATAGAGATCTGATATTATGAGTATAGATAGGATATTGGATTATAGAATCTTACCAAAGAATAGTCTCCGTCTGGATGCAGTCTGGATGAAGTCATCAGGAGGCATTCCTAACACCTAAGACAAAATAGAGAAGTAAACAAAAGATTAACAAAACTACCAACATCACTTTTTAGTAGATTTTGTTGTCTAAAAAGTCACTCTTTGGTCTATACACCTGTTATAGTAATTATAATATGAATGAATTACACATGGTTTTATATATATAATATATGGATATAAACACTTTCTATACACACACACTCACATACACACTGTCCTATCAATAGCACCTCAACAATGCATGCCATCTGCTCCCGTTCACTCTCCCCTGGAAACAGGGGGTAACCGGTGTAGAGCTCTGCCAGGATGCAGCCCAAACTCCACATATCGATAGCCATACTGTATGGGTGCCCAAGGATCACTTCTGGGGCGCGGTAAAAGCGGCTTTGGATATAGGTGTACACTATGGGGGATGAGAGAAACATATTAGCCAAGTTCAGAATGGTATAACTGACATTCAACCTAAAATCCACTGCTAGAAGTGTCTTCTACCTCTTTGCTGTTCGTAGCAACTGGATCCGAAGTCAACCACTTTAATGTTCCCCTGGCCCTTGGGACACAAGAGGATGTTCTCCTTTTTTGCACCAAAAGAGGAAACATCATTACAAAGATATACATTCAAGTTTGTTTTACAGACATAGATTATTAATTAAATCATCATTCAATTGTTATGTAGCTTAACATACAACATTTCTACAACATTATATAAAATACATATACCCAAATATTAATATCAGCATTTTATATACAAATATTTAAATCATAAATATATAATTACAGAATACCGGTTTAAGATCACAGTGGATGATCTTCTCTCTTCGTAACATCTGCAGGCACTTAAGTAAGGAATGAGCTATGCAACGAATCAGTGTAAAGCCGAAGCCATGGAAATGATTCTTCTTCATTAGCTCATACAGGTTCCCTCTGTTCCAAACATATCAAGAGAAATTGATAGTTCAACTGTAGTTCAGACAAAAAATCGTATAGGTTTTATTAATAAAATAGGTAATAACACATACGGCAAATAATGGCAATGACTTTCAATTAGATAGACCAAGAGAAAAACAATCCCTGGATCACAGTAAATACATTTTTGATTTTTAAAATGTATGTGATTTTTAATTCAATTGAAATCAACATATCAAAAAAATATTATTTAGGTAAAATAATGTAATACTGTAAGCTAAACTAAAACAATGTGCAATTAAAATGATATAATTATGTAGGCTACATTCCACGGTGAAAGTGCATACGGTTTCATCTTTCCCAGAAATGCATTTTACCACATGGTACCACAAACTTGGCAAGATTAATCAAACTTCAAAGTTTCACAGACACACAACTCTTTGTAGTCAGTGATTTGGTGGATAAGTGTGGATGGGTTTTCATCTGAATAGTTTTTGTTCATACAACTTATTAAAGTGCAAATGTTTAATGCCTATTCACTGTGCTACCCATTACCCTTCACATGCCACCTTACTCAGAGCTTACATATCATTATGTTGCATTTATTAAGCAAATTGTATGTGTTGTCATACAAATATAAAAAGCTGACTCACCCCAACAGCTCAAATGAAATGCAGAGATGGTTGCGGAAGTAGAAGTATTCTTTCATGTGAATGACATTGTGGCTGTTGTCCTTATCTTTTCTCCTCAAAGCATCAAGGATCTTTAACTCTACTAAGGCCTGATGGTGGAATCTACAAACCAGACATGAAAATCAACATAAGAAGCACAGTAGCTAGATATGAAATGGTTAAGCCTAACCACATTTAAGCAGGTTCCATGTAAAAATCCACTTTTTTAAGGGATGTGATTTTGAACTATGATGACTTATTAGTAATCATTTAGTCAAATAAAATGTAACCCAAACTATATGTTCCCCGAAGATTACAAGACTTTAAAGGCATACTCTGGATTGCTCAACTCTGTTCACATTAAACTGTGAGTGTGACATTTAGTTAACACATACAGCAAAATAGTTTTTTTAAGTTTGATAATTTGGCATATCTCAGTGTCTGATGTTTAGATAATTAGGCAGTGAATTGTTCAATCTTATTACACTATGGCATGCCACAGGCTAAAGATAATAATAATAATAATAATAATAATAATAATAAGTCCAGGCAAAAGACACTGCCCAGGTATACATTCCTACCCAGCAGCTATATTGGTTACATTTACCTATATATCGTCACAAATTATTCAAATCCCATTACCTTTCCTTGTTGCGAATAACCTTAATTGCAACAACTTCATTCGTTTTATGATCAAGACATCTGAAGACTTGGCCAAAGCATCCTTTCCCAATCATCTCCAGAATCTCAAAGCGGAACGCAATATGGTCATGTAGAACCTGTGTCAGTAGAAAAATGTAACTATTTTAGGAGCCACTGCTGCCTTTAACATTAAAAGAGTAAGATAACTGTACTGTCAATAAGGAACACTGATTGCAAGAGTGAAGAATATGTAGAGTCTCACCTTAATGTAACTGCCATGCTCATCATCATAGCCAGAGTTGTGTGGTGTCCTACGGGAGGCCTCAATCTTGTTGGTGTCCAGACCCAAGTACCATATCTCAGAATAATCCATGATCTCCTCCAGTTCAAACTCAGTGAGGTGACAGTGGAAGTGCTTCAGTGTTTCTGAAAGCGCAGTTAGAAGAGAGGACATACTGGAATACCGCACAAGCTGATCCATGGCATGAATAGACACATAGATCTCACACACAGTAGAATACATATACTATAGTGTTGTTGTGATATACATAGCATACTACTTTATAACCTTTTTGCAGAGTGATAAAGTATGCTAGATAAAGGAGATTTAGAACTGATCTCCTGCAGTGTATGGTTGCCCAAAATTGCATTGTGGGAAAATACTACCTTTGTATGGTGCTTTGACTTTTACTATGCACACATTTTCTGATAAATAATTACTTTTTAGTTTTCATATTCCTACTACCGTGAGTGTTATGCATAAAAAAATACTGGACGACATTAACACTGTGTTCCTGGCCAATTGCTGCCTGCAACATGCAGCCGTTTTTACAGGATATTTTCACAGTGTACCTGTTGGTGACATTGGTTGCCTTTGTCTTTCACATGTCCTCTCTTTTCCAGTATTATTCAAAATCCGTCTGGTGGCTATAGAATCTGAAGGTTCCTTCGCTGAGGAACTTGTTTCCATTTGAGAAGCCTTTTGGTTCCCCCCCTGTAAATCATACAAACCAAATGGGTTAAAAATGTTTTACAGAATTTCCTTGTGAAGACCCCTTACTTAAACATGTGGAATCACCTTATTTATGAAGTTGCTCCTCTGCACCTCTTGACTGATTATGTATGGCAAGATGCCATCAGAGTGATGGTGATGTTCCTCATTACCCACCACCATCTCATTCATGGTGGCCTGCACCTGAGATAGGATCCCGACCTTTGTGTCCAATTGCTGCACAAGACATAGATGATGAACAAGAAAATACATTCTTCAGGAAAAAAGAGAAGCATAGCTGAGTAAAGTTCTCAGTCAGCCAACAGATGAAGAGTGTCCATGACAGTGTCCTCTTCCTCTTGAACTAAAGCTGACTATTTTGTCTGTTTCAGCCTGACCCACAATAACACAAACAAATATGCATGCCTCTCTAATGTTTATATTTTAGAGCAGGTATTATGGTTGTTGTAGCAGCTTTTCAGGTTTGTATGGTATACAAACATCTGCCAAGTATAATCACCATCAGTTGCCAACTGCTACTTAAAGATTGAGTGTCATTGCAGTTTGTCAACACACTCAGGGCATTAAAGCCATTCACTAGGCTTTGGAACATACCCTGAACAGTTTCTTACATACAAGCATAGAGGAGAACTTTATAGTCCTTTATAGTAAGAAATGTGTTTACCTGGGAATAGGACCAGTGTGATGGCTGCGGCATGCTCTCAACCTGGAGGATGTGTGAGTGCGGAGAGGCATCAAGTTCTGTAGACTGCAGACGGAAGAACATCGAAAACATTGTGTACAGATTTGATGCAAAAAAGAAACACACTCACAGTTCTCCTCAGGTGTACTCAAACCAGTGGGGATTCTCACGTGGTGACTGTCCCTTATTCGTGGGTCAGTGTGTCATCTTGAGCTGCAGACACCATATGGAGGGACTAAAATCCCTGCAGCAGATGGCTGCTGGCTCATACGGTCAAGCCTGGCATTCTAGGCAGAGTAAAGATATTTGGTCCCTCTCTTTGGTAAATGTTTAATTTATTTCAAGTTTAGTTTGATTACCCAGCTTATAAACATCGATACTGCCTTCCGGAAACATAAATATTGAACATCCTTCCAGAGAAACATTAAACACAAAACTTGTCATGTAATTCAAAAGACAAAAAAGTGTGTGCTTTTCTAAATGTTCTGAGATAAACAGGCAATTCAGTAATAAAACAGGTCATCAAACATCTAAAACATGCTGCAATAATAACACACAGAATATTTTTCACAGAATCAAATGTCAATACTCCTGTGCCATATCCTATTATATTTTTATTTTCATTCATTTTTGTTAATTTCCCTTGTGTCAAATTGCCAGAAAAAAAACCCAAATGCTATTCCTCCTAATGGAGGGAAACAATGTGTATTTGCTTGTGTGTGTTTCATAAGCACACGTGTTTTTACAGTAGCCTACTTTAAATAACATAGTTCTTGTTAGTCCTGAAATATTTTATTTGCTTCCATTTTTATTTATATAAGAAGAAAACTAATGACTGCACTTTTAATGCTCTAAACAGATCTGGAACATATGACTACGATTCAATTATTTCATATTTACAACCTTTTCCAAATTATTTCCACCCTACCTTATGGATTTCAGGAAACATGATGCTGGAAATTTGACTTTCTTTCATCCCAAGGAGTTCATGAGGTAGACGCGTGGATCACGGTCACACTCTGTGTGAGATGATAGCCAATAGATCACCGCCAGTTTATCACGGCTGCTTAGCTTCCAGTTGTGAAAACGTAAGCGCTGTCGTCAGCTGGAGATCAGGAAAACAGAGAAGCAGGTGGTGCAGCTTACTCAATTAGATGGACAGGACCATTTCCAGAGAACCGCCACCTGCCTACATTTGCTTCTTGTTGACTGTGTGCAAGCCTGGCTGGTTTACCTCTATGTAGGCTAAGCGCCATAAGGCTTGACGGCTGTTGTGGTGAAATATAGCTACACCTACAGTGTAGCCATAAGGCTGACAGCTGTTGTGGTGAAATATAGCTTCACCTACAGTGTAGCCATAAGGCTGACAGCTGTTGTGGTGAAATATAGCTTCACCTACAGTGTAGCCATAAGGCTGACAGCTGTTGTGGTGAAATATAGCTACACCTACAGTGTAGCCATAAGGCTGACAGCTGTTGTGGTGAAATATAGCTACACCTACAGTGTAGCCATAAGGCTGACGGCTGTTGTGGTGAAATATAGCTACACCTACAGTGTAGCCATAAGGCTGACAGCTGTTGTGGTGAAATAAAGCTACACCTACAGTGTAGCCATAAGGCTGACGGCTGTTGTGGTGAAATATAGCTTCACCTACAGTGTAGCCATAAGGCTGACAGCTGTTGTGGTGAAATAAAGCTACACCTACAGTGTAGCCATAAGGCTGACAGCTGTTGTGGTGAAATATAGCTTCACCTACAGTGTAGCCATAAGGCTGACAGCTGTTGTGGTGAAATATAGCTACACCTACAGCTATAGAGGCAACCATGACCCATGATGGATTACTTCCCAGGCCTGGTGTTTCTTTTACCGCTTAGTAAATGGCTACTTATTATTAGGCTATGCACTGTTGCAAGATGTAGCTACCTCCGTCAATATAAGGAAGTTCATGTGTCAATGTGATATTAATGCATGTTCTATGCATATTTAGGCTAATATCTTAGTGTCATGTGGTACGGCAGGTAAAATGTGGTACAACAGAGATACTGCATGTTCTCTGTTCTTTGATTTTGACAGAGATACTGCATGTTCTCCCAGGTGCTTTCTCTCTTTCCCTGCACCTGCCACTCCCAGCTGTGCTAAGAGCAGCCTGGAGATGTCCATCACTCATCACAGTCTGGGTCCAGCAGTCAAGATCAAAGCTCCAGCGGTGGAATCCAGGAGAGGCAGTTCAGCACAAGGGGCATCGCAGCATAGGGATGGGTGGGTGTGTTACATCCCACAAGGCTCATTTGGTGAGGCAACATGAAGGGAGACCAGATGTGGAACGTTTCAATAAAGTTATTTATTAAAGTAAATAATAGTTAAATGCTAAATACCATCAATGTAAGCAAAAACTAAAATGTGATGCCAGTCAAGAGTAAGTTGTGTAGTAGTGTATAGAGAAAGCATAAGTCCAATGCATGCTGAAGAGGAGAAAGGGAACCCCACACACCAGCCAGGTATCCCTTTTACGGCCCCCGCAACCAATCAGGCACCTACCTGTCCTCAAGCTCCACCCTGCAAGACAGAAAAACAGGCAGGGTCGTAAGAGACGTCATTGGCCAGGTACAGAGTAGAATAACTGGGTTTGGTTTAGGTGACACTTAATAAGTATGGGGTAAGGCTACATTGCTGGAGAGGACACCACGGTAACCAGCTTCGTTTGCGTGCAAGAAGACGAGCAGCTCAGTGGCTCCTAAAGCAAAGCAAGGACAACGGATGAATTAGCATACTGTCAGATATTGTATAGTGACACAGTACATGTTAACTAGATTCATGTAGAGCAAAAATAAAGAGCTGGATGACGACCTGAATGTCTTCTACTGCAGGTCTGAGGGACAAATTCACACCCCAGCTCCAGCCCCCATCATACCTCTGGCATCCCACTTACCCTTCCACCCTGATAATCAATTTTCTGGGAACTACCATTTCGCAAGAGCTGAAGTGGGACACCTACATCAACTTCATCCCCAAAAAGTCCCAGCTGAGGATGTACTTTCTGCGGCAACTGAGGAAGTGTGGTCTGCCACAGGAGCTGTTGAACCAGTTCTACACCGCAGTGATCAAATCTGTCCTGTGCACATCCATCACAGTCTGGTTTGGAGCAGCCACTAAACTGAATAGGATCAGACTGCAGCGAACGGTCAGGACAGCAGAAAGAGTTTAGGCAGGCCTGTCAATGTTTTCTCGTGACACACCAGGTGTGGCAGAACACTACAAGGTGGTACATATAGCCAGAGACCAGACCAGACTACGCCACGTAAGGACTTGCACCTTGACAAGCTAAATGACAAACAAATGACTAGCTAGGAGGATCCCCAAAGCTATTAACTTCTTAGACAGAGAAGTGCTTTACAGTTGACTGGGAAATTGTAATCAATAGCAGCATATCTTTATTATAACACACACACACACACACAGCAAGCCATAGTAGAAAATGAAAATGCTCATTATTTGTACACCTAGTTCACCTCATGCAGTGTAGGGAGAAGGGGACCACCCTCCATTTACCCCAGACACTGGCGCCGGTACACTGACTCCTGCTGGTCCGAGGGAGAATTGAGAAGTGTGATTACTCTTCCTGAAGCCCAATATTAAAGCAAGGTGACCAGCCAGTACCCTGAAGCTGAGTACTAGAAGGACAGGACTGTCCTAAATGCATCTAACACATTGCCCAGTCAAATACCTCTTATAACAAGTAGTCCGAACATTAGCAAACAAAAATACACAAACGAAAAAATACAACACAGGAAAAAGACCCAACAAAACCAAAGAATCATTAAAACAATGAAAGAATTTGGAATACCGTTGTCACTGTTCGTGCATTTCCGTGACTGTTAACGGATACAATGCATAGCAACTATAGTTTAATTACATGTAGTTCACTACTTCCCAACACTGCAATTTAGGGGTCAGAAGGGGGTACGATTTTTACTTATTCCAGCCTGACAACTTAAGGCAGTGTCAGTGTATGTCAGTTCAGTGCATTGAGATAAATAGGTGGTGATATAAATCATTTCTCTATACATTTGCGAAATGGTGGCTGTAGTCTTATTCAGATGCCAGACCAAAGCAAAGAAATATAGCCTTGGCTAACAATGCAAATTGGTGCAATGGTATATGTTACCACCATAAACCATCTCCTGAAGCCACAACCATCCTCTTCAACTGAGGCTACAGAGGAGCAATGCAACAGCTTCATTGACTTTTTCTGATCCAAGGTCAACAACATTCACTCTCTGATGTCCAGCTCTCCATCTCTGCTTCCCTATGACACTAACATCTTATCTGCGAGTGTGCTGTCTCCTGTACATCTCGCTGAGGTTCGGGAGAGCCATGTTGAGGAAATCCTCAGAAAAATGAAATCCTGTACCTGTACCCTGGACCCCATTCCCACTGCTCTGCTCAAGTCACACATCCCCACTCTCAGTCCTTTCATCACCAAAGTTGTTAACCTTTCCCTTCAGTCTGGCTATGTCCCACCTGCTCTCAAGGTTGCTGTCATCCGTCCCCTTCTCAAGAAGCCCACCCTGGACCCGGAGGTTCTAGCCAACTCCAGGCCTATCTCAAACCTTGCCTTCCTGTCCAAGGTGTTAGAGAAAGTAGTTGCTTCTCAACTTCAGGACCATCTCAAACAGAACAACTTGTTTGAAAAATTTCAATCAGGATTTCGTTCGGCCCACAGCACTGAAACAGCTTTGCTCAGGGTGACGAATGACCTGCTGATGACAGCCGATGCAGGATCACCCTCACTCCTCATCCTCCTGGACCTGACTGCTGCATTTGACACAGTGGACCACACTATCCTCCTAGAGCGCCTCCACACCACCATTGGACTATCAGACTCTGCACTCAAGTGGTTTCAGTCCTACCTTTCTGGCAGAACTGAATATGTCTCACTGGGAAGATGCAAGTCCAGACAGCTCCCTGTCTCCTGTGGTGTTCCGCAAGGGTCGGTCCTCGGCCCCATCCTCTTCATTATTTACATGCTCCCCCTCGGTCGTGTCATCAGCAGACATGGGATGTCTTTCCACTGTTATGCTGACGACACACAGCTTTATATCAAAACTGCCCCAAACCCCACTGCAGCCATGTCATGTCTCACCGCCTGTCTTGGGGAGATAAAGGCATGGATGAGCAACAACTTTCTCCAGCTAAACAGTAGTATGAATATGAATGAATGTTGGTGGTGGTCGGAGGGGCCGTAGGCGCTGATTGGCAGCCACGCTTCTGTCAGTCTGCCCCAGGGCAGCTGTGGCTACTGATGTAGCTTACCACCACCGGTATGACTGTGTATGAATGACTACTGGACTCTGGACTCTGTAAAGCGACTTCGGGTATTTAGAGAAGCGCTATATAAGATTGAATTGATTGATTGATTGATTGAGTAGCAAAACCGAAGCCCTTCTTGTTGGCACTCCACACCAGGTTCAGTCATCCTCCTTAACTCATCTCACCTTCGACAGCCAGGTCATCCCCCTCTCCTCCACAGTCAATAATCTCGGAGTTAGGTTTGACCCTCACCTGACCAGCTCGCTCATCCACGACCCCAAAACCACTCCGCACCATGGGGGACCGGGCCTTTTGCTCGGCAGCGCCACGCTTATGGAACAGCCTCCCTGACCACCTAAGGGCAACGCAGACGCTGGACTCATTTGTATTCAGGAAGGCATTTCTGGCCTTGTGTTAAATCACTGCCACTAAGTTTTCTATTATGCTTATGTTAACTAATTTTTATTTTATTGTATTATTATAGTTAGTTTCTAATATGTTGGCACTCTGAGATTCTTCTGGATGAAGAGTGCCTTACAAATGAAATGAATTATTATTATTATTGTTATTATGTTTGTACAACATTAAATGTCAAAACGTTTTACCGCTGACTGGATTACACCTGTAGCTGTGATGTTTTCTGTGGTTTCATACCACAGCGAGTAATCATTATTCTTTGGCTTTTACTTTGAAATGTCACCGTCTCCCATCCTGAAAACGTGACCGGAAGTGATCTTCTGTATTTACTCTTATTTCACGCCGCTAGTTTCAATTTTCCTTTTCCTGCTTCTATGTTTATAGTTGGTTTAAATTACAATATACTGAAAGAGTAGTTTGTTACTGGCAAGGTGGGGGTGGACAGAGCACAGATGCAGACGAAGGACCTGGACAGGTAATAGTTGCAGCCATTAACCCACATTTGGATTAGCGAATTTGACAGCTAGAAGATTGTAACCCTTGGATTGTCGATAGTTAGAAAGGGAACAGTAACGCTAGTCTTTAAGGTCGAGGCACTAACGTTAGTCAGTCATTTGGCTCCATTTCGTAGGTTTCTATTAACACATAAAAACAATCAATTTATGTATTGCGTTAACGAAAAACTGATTAGCCAGCTAACGTTAACCAGTTCACTGACTGACACTTGTATGGTCAAGCCAAGAGAACAATCAAGAGGACAATTATTTTACACATATCCTTGTACAGCTCCTTGAAGCAATATGAACACTGTCATCCAGAATTATTTCGGGTAGCATATCTCAACCAGTTGGCACGGATAGTTTAATAAGATATTTCAATCATGATATAATAACACAAAGGACACACCAAATGGTTAAATAAAACAGACAAGATATTCAGCCACGGCCACCTCTTCTGTTAGAATAATTAGCTTCCTTGGACTTTGATTTTACTTTTCACAGACACTGTAAAGCAGTGCGGCAGTACCTGCACGCCACCAATTCATGTGAGATTGCCTTAAATATTGTCTATTTCTGGACAGGAAAGGAAAAGGACAGGATAAAAAGTGAAGGAGGGGGTTGTTCATGGCAGGAAGGGGGCTTTTTTATGATGGCACAGCATGTTAATTGCAGTACCCGGCCAAGACATGAAAACATTTGGAACTAATAAATAGGCCTAAAGGAAAATTATGAGATTGCAGTTATCGAGTATAGCTCAATGACTGTAAGAAAACAGCAGAGGCTGCACACACAATGTACTAAGACACAGACACGAACACCTCTACATACTCAGAGTGCAAGGCTCTGTGTTGGACCGTTGGGTTCGTCACCAAACTTGGAAAGAAACAAAATAATTGTATTTTTTATCAACCTCACTATGTGCACAGTTGCATTTTACTACTTTTTACATACTTCTACATACTAAACTTTGCAAACTTTACACAATGTACTCTTGGTTATACAGAGTAAATTATATAATGTGATACTGTTTGAATGTACTGTTGGTTATACAGAGTAAATTATAGTATGTGATATACTGTTTGAATGTACTGTTGGTTATACAGAGTAAATTATAGTATGTTATGATGTACTGTTTGAATGTACTGTTGGTTATACAGAGTAAATGATAGTATGTTATGATATACTGTTTGTGCTGATTGTGTATTTCTTTGTAGGTGTTGAATGGCTGATACTAAACTTTAATCCGCAAGTGTAACATTCAGAACAAGCACTTACGCTTTGCAGAGGAGAGAACATGAAGAGGAATAAAGAAAAGGTAAACGTCTCTGAAAAGGATTTTGTGTTCGAGTTCAAGGCAGGACGGCAGCAGTGTGTCCTGAAAGTTCCACTGCAGTTTCCTGTCCAGGAGAATCTAAATGACCTCCATGGAAGATTCATGCTGCTGCATAAAATTCCCTGCTTTGTAGAGAATGGTAAATATACTTTAGTTACCTTTGCGTTAATGTAAGAATTACAAAACCTATGTTGTTTTGGCACTTGAAAATGCCCTTTGTACTGATACCTGATTTATGCGATTTATGCGATGTACTTTCTCAATAGACTTGAAAACTTGTCTTTCCAACTTCATTGAGAGAGAAACCAATCAAGATTATGACAGAGTTGCTGAGAAAGCCCTTCAGAGCTTGATGAACAGTGAAGTAGACATCAGTGAACTCACTAATGCATGGGCAAAGACCTACTCTGAGGTAAGTTTGCACATTAGATGAAGCCTTATATCCTTTCAAACATAGTTGTATAGGAGTAGAAACCCTCTAGTAAATTTCCAGGGAAAAAATGCCATGGTTGGAATTGATCCATTTTTAATATTTTGGGATGCCATTTTGTAGTTAATTTCAGTTTCTTTGGTCTGCTTATTTATGCTTGTGCACATGCCAGAGGTTGTAAGTCTTAACTATTTAGAGGGATGGCTTTGAGAACATGATGTTGAGTTAAAAAAATAAACTCAAACTAAATATGAGAATGAAAATCAGTCAATAGTCAGTATTTTGAGGCTCAAATATGTGTTCACACATCTCTTTTACTATCTTAGTCTATTCCATATGTGCAAAGCAATTTAAGTGTAACTGTATGCAGATTGGTAACGTGTAAGAATAGACATATCAGTTGTACATTACAACTAGGAAAACCGCTCAACACTGTAGTCCACTGTGTGGAAAGGTGCCTGTCCCAAATGTCAGCTGGTTCTTGCTGGTGAAAGGTGTGAAGGTATGCATATGACGACTGCAGTCAGGAAGGCAACAGTGTTTACCCATTCACATTAATCCTTAGAGTGTTCATATACCTTAGGCCAGCCATGGCATGGTTACAGACAAACATGCCTTGATTTGAAAATCGATTTGATTTAATAGGAAAAGACACAGGGATAAAGAAGATATAATGGCATGAGAGAAACTTAAAGTCATGAACTGAACACCATTACACCACAAGTTACAGTCTTATTATTATTGATTTTATGATTCATGATTTTATGTTGTAATGCATGTACTTGTCAGTGAAATACACTTGATTATTTTGGCTTCCGAAATAGTGTAGTGTAGCTGTTCAGAGTAAAATACTGAGTGTGAAAATGTGTGTAAGTTTTATTTGTATGAAAATGGTGATTTCATGGGATTGAATACTTTCGAAAAATAAATCCTGAAATCTGATTAATCAGGCCTGATCATATGCAATCCAGATGTGCAGCATATGAAATTACAAAAAATAGGATGAAGATGTTAAATTTGAACTTATTTCCACTTAGTCCTGATTATTGTCCGCTGATTGTGCACGGTCTGTCTAAACCACTGCCATTGCTTAATACCCCATTCGTTTGTTGTCAGGTGTGTGATTGACGACCATGGTGAAGTTATCTTAGACGTTCGCTTGACGTTCAAGACATAGCTTTATCTATACTGTCATCTAATTAAAGATTTAATGAACTACGTGCACATTACGTTATTCTGCCTAATATGCAGTTGTTAAATGTAATACCATGTTCAAACACTATTTATAATTTTAAGGCATATTATTGCGTCCAACTGTTTAATCAGCTGTTTGCAGAGATGGCATTTCAAAATAAAAGCCCTTTCCTAAATTCATGCATAGGCCTATTGAACAGTAATTTGAGTGAGTAGAATATCAAGGCAAGAAATGGTCACCGATATTTGAATAATCATGTTTTCTGTTGTCTGTTCTGTCAGTTTTCTTGAAACGATTGTACAGGATTACTCATGATTACTGTTCTGAATATTAATAAGAATGTAAACCAAGGCATGACATTTTATTTCTTCATACATGACACAGATGACACATGTAAAGTGAGTGTACTTATGCCTCCATGTCATGAAATGAAAACATAAAAATGCCCCAAAAAAGTATTATAACTACTATTTCAAAAACTACTATCAGAAAACTAAAGTACTCGTATAGATCATTTTCTGATGTCTGTGATTTTAAACTCTAATTCTCTGTTTTCTCGTATATGTGGAGTTTAGAGGAACTAAAATCACAACATTTGTTTAGAAATCACCACCACAAAATGTGTCATTTTGATTGCAAATTGTAAAATCCTGGAGGGACTGATTAATTGATATAGAATGCCCCATATTTGAGTCATCCTACCACATGATGGCCTGTCTACTTCTTGTGTCCATCCAGACCACTTTGGAACATTCCCATCCGGAAGAGCCAAGTTGGGATGAGGACTTTGCAGACGTGTACCATGAACTGATCCACTCACCTGCCTCTGACACGCTGCTCAACCTGGAGCACAATTACTTCGTTAGCATTTCTGAACTCATCAGTGAGAGGGACATGGAGATCAAGAAATTACAGGAGAGGTCAGTGGAAGAAATTCAGTTGTACACCTGTTTTCTCGGGATTTGGAGTACACTTTGCATGATTTGACACGAAATTCAGGCAGCATTGTTTATTCAATGAGAACTTTTTAGTTCAAGGAACAAAATGGAGGAAACTTTCATTTTGGTAGTAGCACCCAGAGCTGTTCAGTGTAGGTCAAAGGAGTCACCCTGACATAATATGCTCTCACTTTTAAAAGATTGCTTGGAACAGTCACTGGACTGTCACTGGTGTGGGACCGAGGGCGGGGACTGCTTTCCATCTAAAGGGCCTTTAAATTCAAATCTCTTACTCATGACTACAGATCAGCCACTGCATCAGAACCGTCTGTCAATCAGATCTAGTTCAGCTACAAAGCCCTGTCAGATGTGCTGGTGTCTATGTGAAATGAGTTCTGACTGTCTGGTCTAAAAGGCCATTTACTAGCCAAGCACACAACCAATACAGGTAGCCGCGCTAGCCCCAAACCTTTGTTGCAGCAAATCATGCAAACGGAGACATTATTAGACATTATTACATCACATTATTTACACGTCTAATGTAAATATGTTCTTAGATATATTATTATATAAGTCCTATGAGGGTTTCTGACAATCTTTGTCATTGTTTTGTGGTGTTAATTGATTTTCAGTAATAAATGTACACATTTGCATAAATCAAACATATCTCATCCACTCCCATGTATTATCACATGGAAATGTACCTTTATGGTAAACTTTGAACAGTACAATAATGATGAGTTCTTATGTGAATAAGCGTGATTAAATATTATAACAGAAATACATTCTTTGTACTGCTATTCCTTTTTAAATGCTATGATTGTTTTGCTCCTTTGACTTCTTACGCTTAAGCTCATTTTCTTATTGCGATTCTATTCTTATGTTGTCATTGTCACTTGATAATTCTGCACCTAAAATGGAGAGTTTGGATATCTGGAGAGAGTCAGTGACAGCCCATTCACACATTTGACTCTCCTCTGCTGCGAATGTAATGGCATACCGTAACAATATCTGTTCTCTTTCATCCCAGGCAAGCAGCTGCAATGGACACAGTGATGCAGGAACTGGGGAAGACATTCAGTGACCAGGATGTAAACGCGGTGGCCTCTCAGCATTTTGATGCTCAGCAGGTAGGAACTATTTCACTGGTGTCTTTTATTGCCTTCTGTCTTTTAAAACGGTGGTAGTATTCTATCTACTTATTTGATCATGATCAGGTATTGGAGAGCAAGTGGGCCACTGAGCTAAAGCACGTGACAGGCATTCAGAAACAAGAATACCAGGAGTGGGTGATCAAACTCCACCAGGATCTGAAAAACCCCAACAACAGCACCATTAAGTAATGCCCTCTTACTTTTTCAGTGCATCGTGGATTGTATTAGAGTGTTATTAGAGGTTGTATGTGTTATTAAAGGCTGTCTTTTAAAAACAAATTCAGGTCCTAGAAATGTTCTTTGTCATTTTTTTTTTTCAGTGAGGAGATTAAGGTACAGACCAACCAGCTCACAGAATCCCCTGAATCTGGCTCGTGTCTCTTCGAGGAGCAGAGACAACTGGAAGAGAGCTTCACAATCCACTTAGGTGTGTCTCTTTGGACACTTCGCATGCATGCAGTTCAACAGAACCATGTTGGAAATACACAGCATATTCATTTGAATGTATGTTGTGGGATTTGTGTCTTCTTAGCGAGTTATATTTGCATGAAATTCCAAACATCATTTTGGCAGAGGAGATGTTTTTGTTTGGGATGAATGAGGAATGAGGAATAAGAATTTATATTTGTATGAGTGGGGCATACCTGTATACATGGAGGCATATTATGACAACTTTGAGCTGAAAACATGCCTTTTTAACATTTTAATAAGTGAATTCAACACGGACAACTCAGCTTGTGACTTTTAATAGTTTCAATTTAAAATTACTTTTGTCTGTATACATTTTCTTTGAACCTTCAAGACATTCTGGATTAGAGAGTACAACTCAACTAAAGCTTTCATAAACTGTCAGTGGTTGAATCATTTTGATTGCAGCTGTACATACAAGCTCACAGCACACCTCTTAGTATTTCTATCACAATCCAGTTAAACTTCTGTTTCAGTACCACAGCTTGTTAAGCACAGCTGTTTGGCTCTATCAGATAGAGCGTTTCCATACACAGTGAAGGGCACAGTTAAGCAAAATAATTCCATCTGCAAAGTTAAAACCACATTTGTTACATTTATACGGCAGAGACAGCCTTGGTCAAACACCTGCCAAAAAAATCCCTCTTGCTTCAAAAGCACCCTGAATCAAACCTTCTTTCTATGGTCAAAAGGCCCCTGACAGTGGCATGAGAATATGTGCAAAAACACGCCATACATTTAACTGTGTATCAGAAATCATTGTGTCTCAAGATACAAAATGATATTAAGATATCATTTGACTGTGTTGTTGTAGTTCACTCTATGAATTTTATGTAACTGAGCTCTGTCTGATCAATTTGGTAAATTGGTAGTCATGACAAGTCTGAGAAAATGAGGGAAACATTTAGGCTACTTTTCCGTGTTCCTCATTATCATTATGACATTTTATTTAGAAGTACGGTGATTGTAACATTTTGTAGCTATGTTAAGATGTTAAGATTTAGCAATACAGCCAAAATACTGGAACTATCTTTATGATGGTTCACAATGGAAATTTTGTTATGTTGCCTGTGATGGAACCATATTTATTATAGTCTGATAGTGTGCCATTGCCACCTACTGACTACTCTTGGTATTGCTGGTTGTGAATACTGAAACCTGTATATTCAACTTAGGACTGGACAATAGCGCACTTAAGTCTCTATTTACTGGGGAACGGCGTTCAGTTTAGTTTTAATAAAGAACACTATTTATGAATCATGTTTTGTCTTGAGTTCATGTGGACAGAAAAAAATGATTAAAATCATGAATCATTCATAACTCTTTAGCTAGCCCAGCCCTTGAATTGATGTGATATGTGCTTTTGTCTTTGATCAGGGGCTCAGCTGAAGACTATGCATAACCTGCGTCTGGTGCGGAGCGATGTGTTGGAACTCTGCAAGCACCGTCAGCATGGTAGCAGTGGAGTAAAGCTGCGCCGACTCCAAACTGCTCTCTCCCTGTACTCCTCCTCACTCTGCGGCCTTGTGCTGCTGGTGGATAACAGGGTGAACTCCTACAGCGGCATCAAAAGAGGTCGGGAAACCTTCCTCATCCATTTCACTCATGTCCCCATGCTACCCTGGGTCAGTTTGGTGTTGTAGTCGGGTGTTTGGTGTTGTAGTCGGGTGTTTGGATGTAAACTAGCATGCTACCCTGGGTCAGTTTGGTGTTGTAGTCGGGTGTTTGGTGTTGTAGTCGGGTGTTTGGTGTTGTAGTCGGGTGTTTGGTGTTGTAGTCGGGTGTTTGGTGTTGTAGTCGGGTGTTTGGATGTATACTAGCATGCTACCCTGGGTCAGTTTGGTGTTGTAGTCGGGTGTTTGGATGTAAACTAGCATGCACCCTATCCATTGTCCCCTGAGACATCCTGTATGAAGCTCTTCTTGGGTATCTTGGTCACCATCAAACAACTTTACCCACATTATTTTGGTTTTGCTTTTATTTCAGACTTTTCAACTGTGTCCATGGAGTGTACAGACTTCCATTTCCCACGTCTGGAGGAGCAGTTGGACATCGTGCAGCAGGTGATGTTGTACGCACGAGCACAACAGTCTAGCAAACTGAGAGAGCAGCCAGGTGAGTAACAACCACAGCTCTACATTATCTGTTTAGACGAAGATGAGTAAAAAACATGTCACAACTAATCTCACTATGTGAAATTTGCTACAACTAATTGCATTGGAAGTGGTTGATAGCCGTAGTTGGCCAGCTTCTAACAAACATTAGCTAACTTAGTGCATTATAATTTCCACCCAAGCTGGATGATCCATCTAGCAAATCAAACCTCTGTAGAATTTCCTTTAGCTAACATAAGCATTAGGGGGTACCTAAACCAATCTAGTTAGCTAGTTTCATGTAATAAATTGACTCCAAATTATAAAGCATAGGCTTTGGTCATTGGAATTGCGTCTTCCGACAAAACCAGCTGATTTCTTACGATGACAGTACAGAGTACCTGTAATGCTAATTTGCAATCTTCATAATTTTATTTTTGGGGTCTACTAGAGTATATTTACATGCTTCAATGTTCCAAAAACAAATTTGTCTCATACTGTACATCTCTATTCACCCTCTGTCCTGTGTCTTTAAGCCCCCCTCCCGATGAGCCCAGTGTGCTCTGATTGGTTAGCAGGATGGGCAGTAAGGATCGCGTTGCAAAATTGCTTCATTTAGTAAAAAAGGAAAAGGGCTGGAATTCCAACGAGGCATTTCAGGCAGCTGAGACAAGTGGTTTCTATCGAAGACTCCCTCTGACCTGTACTTCGGGCTTTGTAACTTTGCAAACTGAACAAAAATCAATAAAACACACTGAAGGAAAGGGAAACACCGGAAAGCATAGCATAGGTCCTCTTTAATCAGTGTTCATCACAGTGTACGTCTTAGCCCATTTGATACTTCCATTGAGTAAAGAAGACAAAATAGCCTATAGGTTAATGTATTAATCCCCATGAATATAGACTAAAGTATGAGTATTATTAGTATTATTATTATTATTATTATTGTAGGAAGCCGCTTTCTAGAGCAACAACGGAACTGGGAGTGGATGAAGGTTTTTGCGTGTTCCTCTGCCTGCACTTTGCTGAAATATAATATTTGATTAAAGGACCCAATCTTTGTGATTCCAGCATTTGTCGCTGCTCTGTTAATGCAATATTATTACCCATTAATACCTCCCTTACTTTTTGTCAATCTGGTTTCTTCTAGGAATAGTGTCGCTCAGGATTTCGCCATGGCTGTTTTCTAGATTTAGGCATATTCCACGGACACAACATGTTACTACTGTATTTTCCAGAGTATTAACCGCGGTTCATACATTGATTTAGCCAACATTTTGCATTTTATAGTCAGGTAAAAAGAACATGGGATGGGTACGAAATCTTCATTTACACTTCCATAAAGATAAAGTGAGAGGTGTTGTGTATTCCCAACCGACTGTTTTGAACTCTAGTTAGCTAGCATAGCAACTAAGCCATAGCAACCAAGTAACGTTTGCTGCATAGCCTGAAACAAAGTTTAATTTCTCAAAATCAGCTCACCAATAAAAGGGAGTCTTGGGTTCAAAGTGATCCCAACCACTTGTGGATGATGTTATATAGCTTCAAATATACGTTAAATAATAAATACTAAATACGTATAAATCCTGAGAGGTGTCGTGTATTCCCAACCGACTGTTTTGAACGGATGCTACAGAGCGTGGACCTCCATGAGAGGTGTAAAACATAGAAGGCCAGGTAACCTAGCTATCTCTAGCTTAGGGAACCATTTTAACAGGTAACCTAGCTATCTCTAGCTTAGGGAACCATCTTAACAGGTAACCTAGCTATCTCTAGCTTAGGGAACCATCTTAACAGGTAACCTAGCTATCTCTAGCTTAGGGAACCATCTTAACAGGTAACCTAGCTATCTCTAGCTTAGGGAACCATCTTAACAGTTAACCTAGCTATCTCTAGCTTAGGGAACCATCTTAACAGTTAACCTAGCTATCTCTAGCTTAGGGAACCATTTTAACAGTTGGTAGTTGCTAGTGTGTGTAATATGAACTCATACTAATATGAAGGGAATATGAACTCATGTGGATTCATTGGGCCTCATTCTCGAACGCAGTTAAGAAGAATTTAAGAAGGAATTTCTTCTGAATTGGATTTAGGAAAACATTTGGCATTCATGAAAGTTTTCTCATCTGGGATTTGTTCTGAACTTCAGAAGACTTTCCGAACTCGAAATAGCAGTCGTAAATCGGCAAAGATTTCTCAAATGCGATTCCTTAAAAAAACACAAGATGGCCACATGGGCCATCTTGTGGTTTTTTGAGGAATCGCATTTAAGAAAACTCTCCGTGTTAGAAGTGAGAAGTGTTAATGAATTTGTGAGAAATCGTTGGTGATTGCCGAGACATCCTCGAATTAAAATAATTATAATAATAATAAATACGAGAATATTTGTATCATTAACAATTACGTTTCACATGTATAGTCATGATTCTACGAGGCACCGTGATGTCATAAAATAAATAAAAGGACTACACCAGAATGCTGCGCTCGTCTCGTGAGCGTCGATTGGCACTGCCGTCTGTGCAAGTACGGCAATCCAGACTATTTTCATTTGTAGTTCCACATTGGTGGTACGAACTGCCTAGGACTACCAGAGCAGGGGCGTCCTTCTCTACATTTAAGAAGCTTTTGAAGACCCAACTCTTCAGAGAGCACCTCCCTTCCTAACTGGCACTTCGACTAGTGCTTAACTTGCACTTACAGCAGTTACATTCCTGCACTTCGTTTTTATTATTATTTATTTCTTATGTAAAGTAGTAGGCTATTTATTGTTACACTAGGTCTCTATTGCCCGTAGCTTGACTGTTCTCTCCCTTGTACGTCGCTTTGGACAAAAGCGTCTGCTAAATGACTAAATGCAATTACTGGTTTACGAGTTGCTTTCGTGTAGATTCGGTCGATTCCGACTGCACACGTCACTACGGTTGCGTGCCCTTATAAGCAGCTGTCGGGGCGTGTATGTATGCAAATTCAGGAGCACGAGAACGCGCTTTCAATTTAGGAAAACTCTTCCAGTGGAGCACAGCTCAGAACACTTCGGCTGCATAGGAACACATTTTCAAGCGTTTATGAATTTGGCGGATGTCTTTTCCTTACGTTGTTTTTCCGAAGCCCGTAAGAAACATTTCAGAAGAAACTTCAGAAAATGTTCGAGAAATGTTCGACAATGTAGTGAATGGAGGGGGTAAAGTCTCCCCTCCCCTTTGCCCTTCCCAAACACACTAATTCAATGGTTATGATTTCCACTGCAAGCCTGTCAGAAGATTGTCGTTTACGGTAGCCTACTAGGTCACCAGTGGATTGATTTAATGATTCGACTTAAACCTTTATCGTTTGTTCCCACACGACACCATTACACTAAATTAGCACTTAATTAAAGATTTTCACTGTGAGTAGGAATGATGTAGCCTATAATTCTGTGTGTGTGTGTGTGTGTATGTATGCATGTCGTGGACCTCATGGATCCCCTGGTGCCCCACATACTAGTGTTTAAAACATCTCAGGGGTCCTTCAGAAGGCGGTCGACCTGTCATGGGGGTCCTTCAGACACACTGTGTACTTTTAGAAAAACAACAACACTGGTATGGTTACTCAGACAGATTTGGCTCATTTTAGACACGATGAGCCCACAATTTAAAGACTGTTTTGTTCAGGTCATTAATATTGGATCTGGTGTTTGTCACATATCTTTGCACTCTAGAACTGTCAAGATCAAGCGGAGCCGAGGATAAGAACAAGAATGTTGACAAAAAAAATGGAAATATCTTACCAGGTATTTGTGTGTGTGTGTGTATCTGTCTGTCTGTCTAATTCTAACATGCATGACTGCACGACCACATTCAAATCATTGTTTTTAATGCTTAATTTTATTGGTTTTGCTCTGATCGTATTTATCTTGTGCTTATACCTCATTCAAATATTGAATGGCTCACTGCTATCAGGCACTTTACTAAAGTCACTCAAAACAGCTGCCATTAAGCCATACTTAAAAAAGAGAACTCTGGATGCCTCTGTGTTAAACAACTATAGACCTCAAATCTTCCTATTATAGCTAAAATCACTGAGTTGTTTTCAATCAACTCAGCAATGTTTTTTCTCAAGTGGTAATTTTGAAAGAATTCAATCAGGCTTCTGCCTTCAGTACTGAAAAGGCTCTTATAAAAGTGTTAAATGATATACAGTACGTCTGAATACTAATTCAGGTGTAATATCAGTTCTGGTTGACTAAATCTTAGTGCTGCATTTAACACTGTAGATCTCAGAATACTGCGAGACAGGTTGGAAAATTGGGAAGGACTTTCCGGAGCATTCCGTAATTGGTTCAGGTCTGATTTAGGAGGCTGGAGTTAATTTGTCACTGTCGGCCGTTATGAGTCTGATATGAGAGAGGCCATGACATGCTGAATCTCCCAGGGATCAGTTCTCTGACCTCTTCTGTTCAACCATTATATGCTGACCTTTGACCTGCATGCTCTATAGAACAGCAACATTGATTACCATAGTGATGCAGATGATGTCAGATACACAGAGATATAGCGGTCTCTCTCGCCAGATGACTACAGCCCAATGTGTAGATTTATAGAGCAAATAAAGAATTTGATGAGCCAAAAATGAATTAGGACAAAGCAGAGATAATTGTGTCTGGCATCAAAATTAGAATTAGAAAGAGAATTAGTAGGCACCTTGACTCTCTTGGCTCTAAACAACAAAGACCAAGTCCGAAATCTTGGCATTCTAAGAGACTCATTCTGTGCAAACCAAATCTATACAATGCGATTAACATTTTCTTTGCTAGTTTAATTAATCCATGCTATTTCATTTAAATCTTGTAAAGGGCCATATAGATATTTAAATTGTCCTACAGATCTGAAGATCACTTCTTCATCTATTCCTTCGTTGGGTTACTTTCCAGTGAAATTAAAGTGAATCGAGATGAAAATGGTTTATGATTTTACATTTACATTTACATTTTACATTTAGTCATTTAGCAGACGCTTTTGTCCAAAGCGACGTACAATGGAGAGAACAGTCAAGCTAAGAGCAATAAAGAACATGGTGTAACAATAAATACTACTTTACATAAGAATTAGAAAAACGACCTAGAAAGGAAAAAGAAGTGCAGGAATGTAACTGCTGAAGTGCAAGTTAAGCGCTAGTCAAGGTGCCAGTTAGGAAGGGAGGTGCTCTCTGAAGAGTTGGGTCTTCAGAAGCTTCTTGAAGGTAGAGAGGGACGCCCCTGCTCTGGTAGTACTAGGCAGTTCGTTCCACCAACGTGGGACTACAAATGAGAATAGTTTGGATTGCCGTGCTTGCACGGACGGCAGTGCCAAACGACGCTCACTAGACGAGCGCAGCGTCCTGGGTGTGACATTTGCCCTTACAAGAGCATTTAGGTAGGTGGGAGCAGAACCAACAAGCACTCTGTAGGCAAGCATAAGTGACTTGAACTTAATGCGAGCAGCTACCGGCATTTTCCACATTGACATATAATCATTCTTTCCCCAGGTGAATTCTACATTACCCGACATTCCAACCTGTCTGAGGTCCATGTGGTCTTCCACCTGTGTGTGGATGACAATGTGCGCTCTGGCAACATCACAGCCCGAGATCCCGCCATCATGGGCCTGCGGAACATTCTCAAGGTCTGCTGTACCCATGACATCACCACCATCACCATTCCCCTTCTGCTGGTACATGATATGTCAGAGGTAAGACTTCTGTTCTGCATGGCTGGATAGATGGATAGATGGATGGATGGATGAAGTAGAGGAGATGGTGCTTGGTGCTTGGTGGTTGGTGGTGTCATCAGAAACACACTGGGCTTCGAGCAGGACGCGATATATGAACACATTTCCTCTTATTTTTTGTTCGTATCCACGATTTGTTCTTATTTTATTAGTACCCATTGATTTCTGTAATTCATTGGTATTCTCTTAGGTAAGAGAACATTTTATTCTAAGCATCTCCTTCTTTTTAAAAACATTTTTAGCCACAGATGGGGAAATACTAACTTTAATACCCATGTGGAGGACCTCATTTGTAACTCTGGGTAGAGTCAGTGGAACATTCTCCGTATAAATTGATGTGGCATCCACATGAAGCGATATTGAGTGATATATATTATATATAAGTGGTTCAATAGATATATATTATATATAAGTGGTTTAATAGATATATATTATATATAAGTGGTTCAATAGATGTATATTATATATAAGTGGTTCAATAGACGTATATTATATATAAGTGGTTCAATAGACATATATTATATATAAGTGGTTCAATAGACATATATTATATATAAGTGGTTCAATAGATATATATTATATATAAGTGGTTCAATAGATATATATTATATATAAGTGGTTCAATAGATATATATTATATATAAGTGGTTCAATAGACATATATTATATATAAGTGGTTCAATAGATATATATTATATATAAGTGGTTCAATAGATATATATTATATATAAGTGGTTCAATAGACATATATTATATATAAGTGGTTCAATAGACGTATATTATATATAAGTGGTTCAGTAGACATATATTATATATAAGTGGTTCAATAGATATATATTATATATAAGTGGTTCAATAGATATATATTATATATAAGTGGTTCAATAGATATATATTATATATAAGTGGTTCAATAGATATATATTATATATAAGTGGTTCAATAGATATATATTATATATAAGTGGTTCAGTAGACATATATTATATATAAGTGGTTCAATAGATATATATTATATATAAGTGGTTCAATAGACATATATTATATATAAGTGGTTCAATAGATATATATTATATATATGTGGTTCAATAGACATATATATTATATATAAGTGGTTCAATAGATATATATTATATATAAGTGGTTCAATAGATATATATTATATATAAGTGGTTCAATAGATATATATTATATATAAGTGGTTCAATAGATATATATTATATATAAGTGGTTCAATATATATATATTATATATAAGTGGTTCAATAGATATATATTATATATAAGTGGTTCAATAGATATATATATTATATATGTGGTTCAATAGATATATATTATATATAAGTGGTTCAATAGATATATATTATATATAAGTGGTTCAATAGATATATATTATATATAAGGAGACAAAGTTTGCATGTGCCCCGTAGTGTGTCAAATAACTCTGACGCCTCCTCCAACACAACCGGGCTGAAGGATTAGCGTCGAGTATTTGAATCATATTGATCAAGTTATCGCCAAACTAGAACCCTCCAAAGATTTGGCCGCTCTCAAGTCCACTGCCTAAGACCTTGAGGTCAGCATTTAATCAAAGAAATTGGATGGTGATTGGTGTACCCCAAAGGGTCCTTACCGGGTTTGGGTATAACTGTGATCAGTCGACAACTGTACTACTATCAAACATCAAGTAAGCGCAACACAACACAATGAGTGAGGAAGACATCCCTGCAAAATTACTTTTGTAATATCTCATTTTCAGGAGATGACCATTCCCTGGTGTCTGAAGCGAGCAGAACTGGTGTTCAAGTGTGTCAAAGGTGAGACTTGGAACAGGCAAACTAGAGAAACACGACACAAGCAATTTACATGACAATTAGATGCTTTGGAAATTCTAATGAAAAGTGCAAGCTTTGAATTTATGTATATATTTTCAATTCATTAGAAAGTAAAAATTCCGTAAACTTCATAATATGAATATACCGTGGCTAGGTTGAATTCCTACAGTTTGCTGTCACTGTGTGGAAAAGTTGCAAATGAATGGAACAATAGAAGTACAGAGAGAAACAATACGTTCTAAATGTCTGAAATAACTTAGTAAGGCATGAACATTTATATTACTTTAGTGGGGCATCTGTGGTATAAGTGTGAATATGGGTTTCCCAGAATTTGGTTAGCAGAAAATAATGCACTAAGAATAAGTTTTAAGTTGCTTTAAAATGACACAAACGTTGCTTTCCCATGACAGGTTTTATGATGGAGATGGCCTCCTGGGATGGTGGCATCTCCAGGACAGTCCAGTTTCTTGTTCCACAGGTAAACGTTTATGTTTATCCACTGTCTCTGAGCCCACTTTAGCCTTTCGAGACAGCACAGTAACCCCTCGTTTGAAATGTATTTTTTCACACTGAAGCCATTGAAGTATGTATACATTTTTTATAAGTATTTTATGTCACATCTGTGCACTATATCAAAATCATTTCAAATGTACTAAATGTACTTACATTTGTGATCTATTCTCTTTTTGTTTCATTCCCAGAGTATCTCAGAAGAGATGTTCTATCAGCTAAGTAACATGCTACCTCAGATCTTCCGTGTCTCCTCCACCTTAACGCTCACTTCCAAGCGCTGAGTGAGACCGATCTGCTGGCCTGGACAACGCTCATGTTCTACAAGGCCATGTCAGTTTGCACTTTTAAATACCAACATCATCTTCATTTTGAGTCAGTGTGAAATATAACACACTTACACAAAACTGCGTACATCCTAGATTTCAGACTGTGGCTAGGAAGCCATCCTTGGCCATCGAGGGCCCCTTTTTCCAAATATTTGCCTTGTTTGCTTCTCCTGACGGTGCGCCCCTGAACTGCATACACTTTCACTACTGAGCACTCTTGTCATCCGAAACCACGGAATAGGTGCTGGCCAGAAGCAGTGTATTTTATGGTCCTCTTTAAAATGTAAATGTCATAAATAGACAAATGCAAGGAACTGACTGTATGAATAGAATCCTGTACGTCTAGACAAGAACACAGTTTGTGTTATTTCTAACTAACTATTTAACACAGCATTTGTGTAAGTTTTTTGCTCTTACTCTTACACATAATCAACACGTGTTTATAATGAATTAATATACAGTTCAAAATAAATGACTACCAAATAGCCATGACTACAAATTGACATGCATTTAATTAAGGCACAGCGCGTGTGTAAAGGAGCTCATCAACTATTAATAAAAGCTACAAAGTTAAGTTCTATACAAGTTTTTATCTTGTATTTATGTGTATCTCAACATCACGGTAAGAGATACAAAATCAGCAGCATCTTTGAGATGAATCATTTTGTAGTCATCATTCCTCTCTATTATATAAGTGTTGGGGTGTTAATATTCTGAGAAATTTGGATATGCTACATACAGCACAACATGGAGCAAAAGACCTCCAAAACGGTTTCATGTTTGGGATTAGGGACTCATATTGGAAAGTAGTTGTTGGGTTTCACCAAGCATTTAACCATTTTTGTAAATAAATATTTTATTGACTTTTCTGGCACCACTGTAATTCACAAGTTAACACATCCCAATCATATATTAATGTGCTGATGATGAATGTGAATGAACAATGATTTGCATCTGAACACAAAATACAACAAACATACAGCTTCAACATTTTTAATGATTCCTTCAATACATCTATCTCTTGTGCACAGCACATATGTACAAAAATAAAAGGAAAACATTTGCGATATATGTACCTATTTTCCCCCCAAAAATACACAATTGTTGGAAGCAGCAGGTGTTGCCCATAATGATAGCAGATCAGAACTAAGGAAGAAAGTGAGGTATGGGCCAAAAAGAGGAGGGGCATTGGAGGAAGCATTAGCCCCTTCAGTGCAGGATTGTACTTCTGGGAGAAGGGGCCAAGTTCTGGTGAGACACCCTTGTGCAGTATTTTGCAGAGGGGATGTTCCATAGTCAGACACAGCGTTTAATGTCTTACAAAACAGATTTAATGTCGCAGGAATCATGTTCTATGAATACTATCCAGTAACATCCCAATGAACTATTAGAGTGCAAGAAAGACTTCATGACATACAATATGTCCTTACATCAAAATTATTTTTGATTAAAATGTAAGACAAACTTAATAACAATTGCACACAATATTTCTGATACACAATTTTAGAGAGAGGAATATGTGAAGGGAGGTTTTTATGTCAGCATACGTCTAGATGTCTGAATGGCGAGCTTAAAATACTGCTTTCAAAAGTATAATGTTGACATTATGTCAATGGGAAACAACATACTATTTTGACCGCAATCAGTCTTAAACCGCAACCAGTCTTAAACCGCAAGTGGGACCTGTGGCTCATGAGCTCTCTGCAGCTCTTACTGAGAGTTTACACTAATCATTTAACATTGCTCCCAGTGCCAAACAATTAGAAAACATCTCCAGGGGAATGGTTTGGTCTGAAGACTACTGGGAATCTATTTTTGTATCAGTTCCAAGAAATTTGTATGTGAAGCCAACAGTCAGTGAGTTACCTTCTTGCTTAGAGCTCCAGAACAAGTGCTCACCCAAACAGTACGGAGCACCAGTGTCCAAAATCATCAAATATGTAACAAATATCTGACATGAGGTAAATGTAATGTTCAAGTGCTATTTAGGTACAACTGTATACTACAGCCAAAAAATACTATTAATGTCTTTAGCAGCATGCAATCATGTGCAAACTCATTTCTTAATGCGTGAAACTGTAAACAAGCACCAAGGCAGCAAGATCTCCCGAAGAAAGGAATAAAAGATGCACACACACTGTGCCTTCCTTCTGATGGCATATCATGAATGGGTCTGCAGATGAAGTTCACACTATCCCTGTAATCACTGGAATAGGGTCTGGTTAGTGTCTTGTGCTGATCGTAAATTATCTGCAAAAATAAAACAATAATAACAATAGTCAGGATTCTTAATATTTGCCACGTGTAACTGCCTCCTCCTTAAAAGGCAGGGTGGTTTACTACAGCATGTTTTGCAAATAAGGGCAGTCCGGTTTAGATGGAGGCAGTTAAACAGGTCACATACAGCAACTTTATGAGAAAAGGTCAGATATGTCAGATTTCCATTTACATTGGATGCTTAATCAATCCTGGTGCTGCAGACTGCTTTGTAAATTCTCGGTTCTAGGGTTTCAACTGTCATTGATCTAATTACAGAAGGAAATAAACTAAAGATACCCCAGGCCTTCTAGGAATTAGGCTAGTACACTTTGGAGTGTTACCATAAACCATGACTTGCAAGCAATGCATATTTTTTCCCTAAGTACATTTGCTGCATCACCACAATCAGGAAACTTAGGCACCCCCTAATTTCACAACGTGAATATCACTTTACTAAATTCAGTTTCGCCCACAAGACAATGACAATGATGAGCGTAGTCATCTAAACAAGCATCTCTCTCTCTCTGAAACCATCATGCACACTGAGGTAATAAAACACTGAAATGTCATTCCTAAAAGCCAAGGATATTAGTCATCCCAATGACATGGTATAATTTGCACCTGTTGTGGTAAGCACCCATTTAAAGTCATGGGCCATAACAAGAATAACAGAAGTCCCTTACATAATTATAACAGAAACTACAGGTAGCATAGACAATGAAATGCATAAAGATCTGACAAAAGTCTGTTGATGAAATTAGAAAGTATGTCTTTGTTTGTGTGTAAACAGAATAATAGGTCATCACTTTCTTCTGAAGTTCTGTGGATTTTCAATTTTCCTCGAACTCAAATGTGCAAATTAGTGACACCATGTAAGTAAAGCTCATAGCCGTGGTAGGAAGTGTGTAACCGTCATGGTGATGGAGGCCTTGGACCCTCTCTTCAGGCGCCCATTTTGTCTAATAGCGATGTAACATCCCCTATGTAGGGAAGACTCATAAGCATTGTAGTTGTTGGGCAGCAGGGTCTCCTTGAACTTGCATTCATCTTGGAAGACTCTCTGAAAAAAGTCAGGCAGTAAAGAGTTTAACAAACTGCTTCTATTTAAAACCACTCAACTCAAATTCAGCTGGTAAGTATTTCACGCTTTAATTCTATTGCACTGCTGGTCTGAATATTCACAGCGGCTGTTTTGACTATTTACTGATCACTTGTCATTCCTGCAGAAGACCAACAAGATAAATAATAAATGAAGCTATTGACTGATGTCTGAATCTGATATATCAGTCAATATATTTGGACCACCACGTTATCCACGGCCATTTCCTCTCAAATTCCTTCCACTCTGGTTACTGAGTAATCCGATGGAGTTGGATTCCAAAGGAATAAGGTCATAAAATGTGCAATGACAAACAGTCGTCATTAGGCTATACACCACTTATTCAAAGTCAGTATTTTATTTGTGAATTTCTGGTTTAATTCACAGTACAAAGTTAGGTGTAGGTTAGCTTTTTTTAAGTGTCAAAATGTGTAAGATATATTCACATCAGGTATAGGTTATCTATTCACAATATACAGATCTGCAGGATCCAAAGCAATGCCTTGTTTTCCTCAACATAACTTTTACCATTACTTCATTACTTCTATGACACATTCAGCAATCCGACAGGCATGCTCTCTTAGTTATGTACGTAGGAATACCATGGATGGCTTGATAAAATCTGTGATATAATACATACCGTTCCATACAATCTCCCACGGCTATTCATTGCGACAAACAGCTCACTTTTCACCCCAAACAAGCTAACGACTCCTCGCTCTACCGCTGAGATCTCTATTAGACCTGATAGAACAAAACATCGAATTAGCCTACACAAAGCAGAACTTCAACTATCCTATACTGCATGAAACATAGGATAACCTGGGGTGGAATTCATTAAAGATGGCTGATCTATGTTATGCAACTGTTGGTTTATTTCGATAACCCATATCTAATGTTAAGAAAATCCAGCCAGTTTTAGATGTGGGAGGCTAAATTCATTTATGGACACTCTGCAAAAAGATAAAAAGTTGTATCTTAATATTCATGTCATCTTTGAACTTTGAGACATGTATGGCTGATTTACTATCTGTCTTTTATTTGGGACACTTGTCTGTTCTCACAATGGATCATGCAAAAAGCAGGGATATGGGCTACATGCTTTATGACGTCATTATTTGTAGCCTCTTGAAGTGTGTAAGATAGTGCTTTAAATTTGGGGGCCAACTCACTGTACTGGTTTTCATTATGTGCGCCGTTTATCTTGCCGTCTGGGAGGATCTGAAGGTGAAACCCGATACCCACGTTGCAGTACAGCCTCCGCACTCTCTTGATACCAAGCAAATAGTCTCTCTCCCAGTTCAGGTCAGATTTCTCCCCGGAGATCCCTAAAATGGAACGAGCGAAAAGGTTCTCCCATGTTTCCTCCAATAAAATGACATTAGTCCTCTTTGAGATAGGATACAGTGACACAATCCCACAGAGGGACCCAAAGAAAACCAGCGCCGTCAACGTCCAGTGTGTGCTGGCTTCGTAGGACATACTGATGGGGGGCTTTTGCCCAGTGGCCATCCAGTTTACCTTCAGGGCACGTGGTCAAAATTAATGACCCTAAAAATAAGACTCTTCTTGTTTTTCTTCCTTCGGCATGGTGGCACAGACTTATTTTTGGAACAGAGATCACGACTTCAAGCTTGCGACAACAGCCACTGAACTGATCAGAAGCCTGGAGAGACAGAGCAGAGCTCGAGATTAAACTGGTGATTACCATGTTTTACTGGCCTAGGCCCCTGTCAATGAACAACGTTGCATGAGAAGAGGACTACTCACTGAAATGCTAAAGCTTACATGCTCGCAATATGATATCACACTGACATTAAAGCTGTCCTAACTAATAGAAAGGTCATTTAGAGAGAGCAGGAGGGAGGGGGGGAGGGAGAGAGAGAGAGAGAGAGAGAGAGAGAGAGAGAGAGAGAGAGAGGGGCTACGATCTACAGTGGGCAGCGTGGCAAAATGGTTGGCTAAAGCCCAGTCACTGATTGGCACTGGTCGCTCCCAAAATTGGATTAGTGGTGATGACGGGCTGCTTCTTTATTTAGAGTGAAGGAGTAAAAACAGTCCAGAGATCACTACATGGCATGACAGTCCAGGGATCACTATATGGCATGACAGTCCAGGGATCACTATATGGCATGACAGTCTAGAGGGGACCTTCCTTGGTTATTGTACATTAACCTGGGGACATTGAGGCCTAGCCTACATTTTCACCAGTAGTATTATGTGAAACCTGAGCATTTGGGAAAACAAACAAAGAAATGCTTTGTAAATGGTCTAAATGGTGTACAAATTTAACTGTAGTGCTGTTTGTCCACAACTCTGATTAATGTGATGTAAGACAAAATATAATTCCTTACGGATTTTGCATGTCTGCCTCTTGGCTTTGCTATGTCATATTGCCTGGAATTAGTATTATTGCTGTCTTTCTCTCAAAGCGTCACCTTATCTTACTGTTACTTGGTAACTGTAACTTACTTAAGTGTCTCCTTATCTAACTGTAACTTGGTTATTGTCACCTGTCAAATCCTTTGGATAAAAGTGTATACCAAATGAAAGTGTATACAAAATGAATACATGTAAATAATACTGCCACATACCAAATGAAAGCCCTCTAATACAAGTGAACCAAGGATTCAGGTGGAATTATTAGACAAATGTGGCCTATGCCTATATTGTAGTAATTACTGTTCAATTCAATTTACATTAAAAATTCACATTTCACATTTCACATTTTTTCCAGTTAGACTCTTAATGCACCTGAGGACTTAGACACCCAAGCACCAAATCAGGCAGCGGAAATGACAAAAAAAGAAAACAAGGCAAAAAGAGTGGCCTAAGCCACACACCACGCACATCTCATGAAGCTATTTTGCACATTCATTTGGTAATTTCATAACATGCACAGAGACCTAAGCGCCTTTGAGGTCGGACTAACACTAACTAATTTGTGTGTGTCTGATCAAACAAGGCATTTCAGTTCAATTGTTTCAAGGAAAATGCACTGATCTTGGTTTTCAATGTCTGAATCTAATTTTATCATCATCATCTAATCTAATCTCTACTTAACTCAACATTTTACCAAATGGCTACACGGGTGATGCCTTTAGGCACAACGACGCTCTCTGCTGCACAGAGAGTGAATACAATAAATTAATATCAAATCCAATATCATGCATTTGGGCTCATCAAAACGTGAGACACAAAAGTAATATCTTGTTTGTAATTTACAGCATAGTACTCACTCAGATCAGACCACTGATCAATGCAGGGTTCTCCCATTCACCGTTCTAAAATAGCCCAACATCCCTCAGTGCCGTGACAATGGAGATAGGCCTAATGTGAGAAGGGCTGTGCAATTTCTAGAAACAGGATAATTGCTGTAAAAAACTTGATTCATCTTCACTGTTCATTGCTGCTATCTTGGGCTAATGACATTTAAATTGAGATTTTCACAGCAAGTCTGTCCGAGTTCAGCAATGTTGTTTGAATAATAGTAGCACTATCTTATTCACCATTTGAAATGATTCACTTTGCTCTTTGATATGGAATATTATTTGTGTTTCATGAAGCTTTTTGCCATTTCCTGAAAAGGATTCAATTATTACAAGTCACTGCATTTAAAGAATTGTCGGTGTGGGATCAATACTTTTCTGTCATTCTTCTGTTGGGATTTTGCAGGGACTGTTTTGACACTATACTGTGAGTGTTTCGCAAAAAAAATACTTTGAAGACTCCATTATTTTTGGTCTATTGATTGATTTGCGCATAGCCTACCACTGTGATGACAGGAATGTTTCCCCTAAGGAAATTAGGCTACCCATCACTAGTAGGCTAACGTTTGACATTCAACATTTTGACTCTTCCAGTACCACTATATTCTACATAAATAAATTCCCTAATATCTTATGTAGCTGGCTTTCATGCCTGACCCAGAGGCCTATACGTGAAATAATAAAGGCCATGGCAATGATTACACTGTGGTGGTTTCAGTACTGGGCTGTTATCAATTCAATACAACTTATTTACTAAACAAGTGGCTCGTCATCACAGCACATCAGAATTGTTGGTATAATTGCCTCAAAAAAGACGGATTCTCCGTTCCCACACAGGCTTCACGCTACTCTTGCGTCCCATGAGTGCTGAAATGCAACTAACAATTATTCTTGGCCCCTCCCTTTCGTGTTGAATCAGTGGCACATTATCTTTATGATGTCATATGCGTAAGTCACAGCTCGTTGCCCTTTCAAATTAGGGTCCAAGATATGCAGTGTTTCTGAAGAGTGGTGTAATGACCAGAATTAATCTACCGGTGCATTCAGATGACTAAAATGGACTGAGCTGAAATGTATGCTATAATGACATGATATAATCATATGATATAATATCCTTCAGATCATTTCCTTCCTCTGAAATATACTGTATGATAGACAGGACATTAAAACAATACTCATTTTAATATACAATTTTTAGAAAACAATCAATTGTACATTTAAAAATAACCCATTATATTACATATAAAGGCACATGTGCCACCAACCATGTTCAAGAACTGCATGATTCAGAATTCCACTCCTCATGGACGAAATAGCCTCATTTGCAAAATGCTTAATCCTCATCACTTCCGGAAGTGCTTTAAAAATGGATCCTACACAAATAAAGATCAATATCTACACACTCTTAAAGCTGATTATGTCTTGGAGGCATTTGAACAACAAAAATAAAATAATGTGTAACAATAATGTGGGCCACAATAGAGAAAAACATGTTCATGATCAAACTTCCTGCTTTTGATAAAGTTTTAAAGAAAAGCATAATCTTGCCCTTGTGAAACTAGAATATCATACACATATACACATACCTCCTTAACCCTGAAGACATTCGGGTGATGTGAGTGAAATTTAATAAAATATATTAATTATGGACTAAGTAAACAAACAGTCAAACACTGTTTATTAATACATGTTTGAGTTATCTTGATAATATGAAAATGATTAAAAGTCTGATTCTTTCCACAAATATCCATGTGCAAAAATGACCCCTATTCAGTATTGCTCTTTTCAATGACTTCTGGTCATAAAGGTCATTAAATTGTGTTAAAACACTATTGGAATTTTGGAAACTTTGGAACTCTATAATGACATTTTCTTTGCCCAAGCTGTAATGCATTTTTCTTTTTCAGTGTCAGCAGCCATTTCCATGAGACAGTTGGCAGTATCAGATGCCCATTTAAATTTCATAGTATAGAAGCAAACTTATCTAGCAATGGAAGATTTCAAACACAGGGATCAGATATTTGATCAAAACTCTGTGAGAGGGAGAACAAAAGATTTGGATAATCCTGGGAGACAATTTTATAGACTAAAATTGAACTGTTTGGCCCCATGGATCATAAGAAAATAATGTCAGTCATAATAGAGGCCTATGACGAGAAAAAGACCATCGCCACAGCCAAGTCTGGAGGTGGATCTGTGCCGTTTCTGGGGTGTTCTGATACCACGGGACCTGGTGGTCTTGACCATGTGACGGGTACCATCAGTTATATGACAAAGAAGGCTGTTTTGGAGCAGATAGGCTTTCTAAGCTCAACTTTATCAAATAACTACATCAGTGTATTTGTAAACTTTATTAAACAGTTTACTAAAGTGTTCATTAACTTGTGTTAACAGCAGCAGAGTGTCTTGAAGGTAAAAAGGAGTTGAATACTTTTGATTGCAGCTTACTTATTAGGGTTTCTTTCTAACATTTGCTTTAGTATTGCAAGTTGTTTGGTTTAAGGTCAAACAATAAAATATACCCGCCCAACACTCACTTAATAATGCTTACCACTGAAAATGCAATTAGAAGCATCGGTGGCATTCATATGGCTAGGTAGTTAACATCTCAGGTCTTTTTGGTCAAAAATGACATGGTTTGCCAAGCAAATGGCAATAGCACCAAAAATAGCAGAACAGGCGATGTAGGCAGTGACAGACTGTGTAAGTTGCACGATCATGCCCATGAAGAAAGTGGGGAACACTTGAGACAGTAGAAAGGTGCTATCCAGAATGGCAAAATCCAGGCCAACGCCACGTTTTTCATGGTCATCTTCCTCTATGGAATTAGATGGGAAGCCATTCTGGTACTGCTGTGGGGGGTGGTATTCTGAAATATCCCTGCTGAAATATGCATTCCCGTTGACACAGCCAGGTTTATTGTTCAAGACCTCACCGCGATCATCTACTTTCAAATGCACAGATTCTCTTGTGATGGTGACACCATTCTTGTTTAATAATTTAGTTTTCCCATTTGGCATGTAAACCTAAAAAAAAAATAATAAGAAAAATAAGATCACTTGTGACACTGATTACATTGCAATATTATAAAACAGGTGAGAGCGAACCATTTATTTTTTTGCAGAGGAGAAATAAGTTACATGCAGATATGAACACGAGGTCTTACCTCTTTGTCTTTGTGATACTGGCACGTGAGAGTGTAGGGAAGAGTCTGCAGGGTCGCATAGGCAAATCCTGTCAGCGCAGACATGGTTGTAACCAAGATCACATTCTTGGACAAGCAGATGATGAGAGCAGAGATGGTGAAGCACACCATACTGCTCAGGTAGACCGTTCTTGAGCCAAAGAGACACACCAACCGGCTCATGAGCAATGAGAAGAACGTTGAGGTAGCACATTGTAGAAAAAGGCCCAAACTGCCCATTCGAATGCCTGTGTGAAAAAAAGAGGGTTATTCAAGTTTTAAAAGGAAAGACTCATCTAAATCTAGGAATAAAAATAAACCTATTTCTTACACATTGTCGTATTAATAATGATACGTAATAATATACAAACACTAAAGACTTTTCAAGTAGGGGCAATTTGTATTTTTTGGGGCTCCAGGGTGCATAAAATGTTTGGTCCCATTCAAGAGAGAGCATATATGATTCCTTGCTGAGGGAGCCTATACACTGCATTCATTGAAGTACTGTGAGTTGTACAAATACACAGACAGACATCTATATTTTTTGATGCTTAGGTTTGTGTTATTGTCCTCCTTTAGTAGTCATCTGAAGAAATTCAAACATTGCAAAACTCTTTTACAAATAAGCTTTATCTTAAACTCAGAGGGGCTTTCCGTGAATAACTGATGCTATCATTATTCTTGGGATATTGCCTGTTTGAGACATGGGTTCCTTTTTCGTGGGTGTGCAAGGTTGGTGCTCAAGGAGCAAACACTTGTTTTATAACAGAACAAAGCTGGCGCTTAGTAGAAATCTGCACTTGACTCCTTGAGTCCTTATAAATAACTGCATATATATTGTGAAGAAACAGTAAGCTGATGTGTTGTCTATCATGAGATGGCTTGACCAGTCATGTGATCTGAGATGCTATGGGAGTAACTGGACCATACATCCTTTAATAAGGTCCAACTAGTGTGAAACGTCCTACTCCAGGAGGCTTGGAGTAATATATAAAGTGAATACAAAATAAAATAAAAAACACCTGATTGATACGATGACTAGAGCACACAGCTGCTAATAATTTATTTGTTGAATGCAAGATTATTAAAATTATTATCCTATTGTTAATCAGGTTATGTGATTTTTGAACCTGTAAAAAATAAAGTGTCATCATTTAGATACCATGACAAGTTATTTCTGTCGAGATAAATATCCATTCTGGAGAATTTATTTAGGTCTACATTCATGACATGTGATACACATTCAATTTAAACATCTAAATGTGTCTAATGGAACACATTTGCAACTTCAGAACTAGGTACTGAAATGAGAAATGAATAGCTTACATCTCTGCCTAAATATTAAAATGTCTCAGCAGTTATTCTGGTACTTCTATTTAAATAGAAGTTTGAAATGGACACCCAGGTTTAGTTAGTACTTTAACTCTTTTCACCATTATGATAGGTGGTGTGAAAGGACAGTCTTAAGCATTTACAGCAACAACATATTATGTTTGTCTGAGATGGTACTACTATGGTATTCAATGTCAATTAGGTTAAGATTTTATATTTTACATAATTAATATTAATTCATTTTTACTTTGAATTATTCTGGGAACAAACTGTGGTTCTGCTAGCACCAGTTGGCCTAAACAGGTGAGAGAGTGGACACACAAATGTATTCAGTGTGTAGATGTACCGTGTGGCCGTTAGTCTACGCGAATGGAGGAATGAACCTCGAGTCTTTTAAGGGGCTTGAACATTTTTTTTTTTTTTTTTTAAAGCCTGATAGGATATGTGTTAACTTTGAGGTGTATCCGAGATGTATTAATAGCATTAACCCATAACACAGATTAGCTCCTGCTTCCTTGCTAAAACAGAAATAGGCATACTGCGCCACTCTTCCAATAAAGGGAACGTGATGTATATTTGCCAGATAAGTTAATCAGAATTACGCAGTGATGGTTTGTGATTGGCGTATGCACATTTTTCCTGTCTGAGAACACGTCGACATGCCTACCGGTATATCCAAAATCCAAACCTCGGGGGAATTGTTCATTTATCGTTTAAGACTAACTCATAAGTCATTTCCCCCGCCAAACTCGGGCCCAATGTCTCTGATATAAACAATGTGGTGAATTACAGGATGACAGTGAGAGGTTCACTTTCTCCAAGGTGACCATTTAGGGATTTGTTTAGAAATGCATTTCCACAAGAAACTGTGAATGTGATTGCGCCGCTCAGCAGCTCACCTTGCATATTGTAACCTGTGTAAATATCTGGACACTAACACTCTGCCCTAAGAAAGAAAGGGTTGACTCTCCTACCACCTGTTAGAGCAGCGATAAATAGAATCTAACAAGGCGCAGGGCAGCTATTCTCGAACACCAATGACTCACTGACCCACACACTCTGCTGTTTAAATATTATATTAAACAGTCAATGCTCAAAATTAGTTAATTGTGCCATTGTCTCCCTTCGTTGTGTGCAATGCACCTTATTGAGATCTAGAAAAAACTCAAATCACTTTGTTCCTCTGAAGAACGTCTGTTGTTGATATAGGCATTTTTGTAATGTCTTTTATCATCATCTTGAACACCTGTAGAACACCACTCAAAGCTTTGTTGACAAATGTAAGGATGCAAAAGCCTACATCCCATGGTATCCCCTACTTGGACATAAATTGACCAAACCATACAAAACCAGTAGCCTAGTGACACCACTTCAATCTCAAATCAGTCTCTTCAGAGCAAACCTGTGCCAAAACAATGCATGTCTGTTCATATGGTGAAATGCATGTCTGTTCATATGGTGAAATGCATGTCTGTTCATATGGTGAAATGCATGTCTGTTCATATGGTGAAATGCATGTCTGTTCATATGGTGAAATGCATGTCTGTTCATATGGTGAAATGCATGTCTGTTCATATGGCGAAATGCATGTCTGTTCATATGGTGAAATGCATGTCTGTTCATATGGTGAAATGCATGTCTGTTCATATGGTGAAATGCATGTCTGTTCATATGGTGAAATGCATGTCTGTTCATATGGTGAAATGCATGTCTGTTCATATGGTGAAATGCATGTCTTCATATGGTGAAATGCATGTCTGTTCATATGGTGAAATGCATGTCTGTTCATATGGTGAAATGCATGTCTGTTCATATGGTGAAATGCATGTCTGTTCATATGGTGAAATGCATGTCTGTTCATATGGTGAAATGCATGTCTGTTCATATGGTGAAATGCATGTCTGTTCATATGGTGAAATGCATGTCTGTTCATATGGTGAAATGCATGTCTGTTCATATGGTGAAATGCATGTCTGTTCATATGGTGAAATGCATGTCTTCATATGGTGAAATGCATGTCTGTTCATATGGTGAAATGCATGTCTTCATATGGTGAAATGCATGTCTTCATATGGTGAAATGCATGTCTGTTCATATGGTGAAATGCATGTCTTCATATGGTGAAATGCATGTCTGTTCATATGGTGAAATGCATGTCTGTTCATATGGTGAAATGCATGTCTGTTCATATGGTGAAATGCATGTCTGTTCATATGGTGAAATGCATGTCTGTTCATATGGTGAAATGCATGTCTGTTCATATGGTGAAATGCATGTCTGTTCATATGGTGAAATGCATGTCTGTTCATACGGTGAAATGCATGTCTGTTCATATGGTGAAATGCATGTCTTCATATGGTGAAATGCATGTCTGTTCATATGGTGAAATGCATGTCTTCATATGGTGAAATGCATGTCTTCATATGGTGAAATGCATGTCTTCATATGGTGAAATGCATGTCTTCATATGGTGAAATGCATGTCTTCATATGGTGAAATGCATGTCTTCATATGGTGAAATGCATGTCTTCATATGGTGAAATGCATGTCTTCATATGGTGAAATGCATGTCTGTTCATATGGTGAAATGCATGTCTTCATATGGTGAAATGTACTGCATTGCAGTAATGTCCAAGTAGCGCTCAGGTGTCTTGCAAGTCCATGGGGTGTTCTGTACAGACGTTAAGTTGTCAAAAAAAACTGGACCATGACCGTGTTAAAATGTAACCCATGAAACCAGTACACAACTTGACATGTGCTAACTTAACAACTTGGGACTTGACAACTTCAATTTTTTTATAATAAAATTGTCTCTCCATGAAAATGTTGGTAATTGTATACGACTGCAGCCGTCTTTGATTCTGAAGCCGGGGTGTGTGAGGACCGTCCAACTTTCTGAGATGGAATTATGACTTAAGGGGGTGTTCCAATCAAAACTTCTGACTTGGAACTCAGAAATTCCAACTACTGAGTTCAAATGGAACACACCATAAGTGGTGATCTCACACATGCTCACTTGTTTTTTTGTTTTGTTGTTGTTGTTGTGGTTGTTTATTATGGTATAATGATGCACTTTCTTAAAGAACCAATATGCAACATATTTAGTGCACTAAATCATAAATTGACCATGATATGTCATCAAAGATAGAAAACATGCTAAGTTGAAATACTGGCTTCCCCGACAACAATGCTACAGCCAGTATGTTCTCCTTTGAAATTTTAGTTCTGGAGCGGAACGTCTGTTTGTGTCCACTTAGATCCCAGAAAGATTTTTAAGACTGAAGCCGAGTTGGCTAATTTTCTCTGAACAGGTAAGTACTGAGCTTCAGCTAAGGTTAGCAAACCTTAACTAATTTATTACGGCTACTAGTAGGGATGTGCATTATAACTAATTACAAAATTGGAGTACTCACATTCATACTCTACACTACATGTGGTCTGTGTGCAGCTGGGTTATCAAGGCGGCAAGAATTTTGACACACAGCCGGTGAAGTGATCCCAACTAGTGCTGGCTAACGCTGTCATGCCAACACACGCTAACATTGACTGCCATCAGTAACACTAGAGACCTTGGCAACAACCAACGAGACAGAAATATATGACAGAAACGGCAAGTTTGATTCTAAACTGACTCAATTGAACGAATACTGACGTCTAAATCACGTAACATTACTCATTCCCATTCCTAGCTATTTATCTTACCTAATAGAAACAATTTACCCATTTTAGAAGACTTTATTCTATTCTGACTCAATGGATAGGAAATATAAGAGCATGTATTTTTTGGAGCTGTGGGCTTTTATTTTTTGGGATAATGAGCTTTGGCTACCGTAGCCAGCAATGCATCTAGCTAACATTGACAGAGTAAAAAAAAATCCACATGATCGGGTTAAGAATTTGCAAACAATAAAAACATTGCAACCGTATACATTAGCTGATCTACTTACAGTGTAAGACTCGTTGTGGCTTGCCATTGTCTAAGTTTAATGTTTGTGTAGGTTCAGTGTCCTCAACCTGGCAACGTGCGTGAGTTTCGAGTCTGGGAGGAGGAGCAGGAGGAGACAGGTGGAGACAACTCTCTCAAACATTTAGATTTGGACTGCACTACCCATTTTTAACACTTGCTGTTAGTGTTACATATTTGTGCCTTTAAGTTAGTCCTTTAAATGACATCTGAACATTTTATAATATCTCTTACTTAAAGCAGCACTAAGGAGTTTGCGTCCAAAACTAGTTAGCTAACTACCTCAAAAGTATGCAAAACATACTTTTTAAACAGGCGAAGTAGAGTGACTACATCATATTTTAATTCTAGAATTTCAAACAAGAAATGTCTTAAGGTAAATTACAGAACAATGAAAAAGGCAACAAGAGGGAAGTAAAAAGAGAAACTCAAACAATCTATATCAGGATGTATTTGAGTACAGTAAAAATATATAAAGAAGAGGCTTTTATTCAAAATGACTTATAGTCAAGTAGCTTATTAACTTTGATAGGGACATGCTGGACAAAAGCACCAAATTTAGTTTTGTGTCTCATTGGGTCCTAAAGATTCAAACTGGGTGCCACTGTATTTGAGCATTACCATAACATACATAACAAGTCATTTGACCATATTCCCTAATTTTTAACATGCAAGAATTGCTTGCTGGTAACATAATGACTGATTCACAGGGTAGAAATCCTAATGTTTATTCTTATTATTATTGTTGTTGCCCCTGAACCCTGAGGACAGGCTATTTTTGTGCTTATGTATAGTTGTCCTGAGTTATGCATGTAAGCAAGCAGTGGCAAGCTCATATAGCCATGCTGCAGCCAGGCCCGCTAAAAATATCACCATACAGGAAACTAGGGGAGCTTAATCCAGTGGCAGTATGTGGTTGTGATTAAACACGATATGTGGAAAGTGGTTATGAACGAACAAGTGTATGAAACACAGTCCAAAATGACCTGTGTGTTTTTAAACAGCACGCATAGGGGCAGATGCATGCACCTTTGAGAATGCAAGGCAAAAAGCAACTTTTTGGTTGATTGTACTAACCATAAACAATGCATGTCTCCACCCTCTAACCGTAAATTGTGGCGCTCACAACTGAAAGGAATCCCGAATAGAAGAGCAAAATGTAATAGGATCATGGAACCTCCAACAGATAGAGAAGGAAACGAAGGGGGGCACTGTGGCACAAGCAGTAGCCCCAACCATATACGGGCTTGAATGCCCACGGGGACACAGGTTCGATTCTGACCTGACCTGTCATTCCCCGATCCCACTCCAAAAACCTTCACTCTCCTATCCGATTAAAGGCAAAAAGCCCCAAAACAAATACAAAAAAGAAAAGGAAACGAAGGTTTAAGATCAGGAGATAGATATCCATGCTAATGAGGTGTTGATGGAAATTGATATTGCCATTCATTTATAGACTTACATTGCATTGCAGGCATGTTCTCCTGTGTTTGTGTGTGTGTGTGTGTGTGTGTGTGTGTGCCATGTCTATTGATAGTCTTAGTACACCTTTGTTTAAAGGCCCCAGCAGACATCCCCCTGCCCCAGGTGGAGGAATACACATTGTCCACCATTTTGGGCCTGTGTGTGTTCCTCCATAAGAAAATCCCCTCCCACTCACCTCCCCTTCCCAACCTTGACCTGTAGAACCTTCCCCAATGTTGACCTATCACCCCCAAGGTATCCTCCCATGATTGACTGGTATTTAACCTGTAACACTGTGGTGCATCTTTAGTCTTTGCCTGCCTCTACTTGATGTTGGTATTGACTCCCTGCAGGAGCACCTTGAAATACACCTCCAGAAACCTTTGATTCGCCTCGTGGTCCTTTGTCTAGAAGAGTGTCGGCCTAAGAAACCCCGTCAGTGTCCTCAAACAGAGAGGTATTACAGGGCCCTAATTCTACACCCACTCACAAAATACTTATTTACTAAATACGTATTTGGACGGTCTAACAAAGAAAAAATCAATGCTGTAACAGCTACACAAAGGAAAGTGGATGGCAAAAAATGGCAAGACAGAAAGAGACAAACCAAAGAAAAGGTTGCTTTTAACATGGCACAAATGAGTCAAACTGGTGTTCGGAATACTGCTTCCCTTGCTTCTGGAAGTTTTCCCTATGTACGCATCAAACGCGCAATTATATGTCTGTCCCCATCCCATCGAAAATGGTAATAGACTTTTACAAAACATATTTAAAAATTTAGATGCAACACCAATGCGCACCTACCCCTGTGTATATTTTAGTTTGTATTGATTTTAGTACACAAGTAACTAAATATGTGTAAGTATCTTTTGTAAAACACAAAACGGTTATTTTCAGGATGGTTGAATATTTTTGCAAAGTTTTGTTTCACATCTTACTCCATGGTTACTTTTCTACTCTTTCTCGAGAGAATGATTAGTTAGTAGGAATTAAAAAAGATGGATGGATGGATGGGTGCGTGGATGGACAGACTAATTAATAGACTTATTAGTGATCATATATTCATTTATAGTGAAATATTTTGATTGAGGTCAGAGAATGTAAATTTGAAATGGGTTACTAATTTCATTAGAATCGCTAATTAAGCACACACTTTCTGTTTCATCTGTGGAAATGGTCACTCATACAAACCTATGCTAAATTGCATCCTGATTGGTCAAGTATCTATAACTATAGTTCTTCTTACCGTCGTCATAACGTTGTCTCAGGGTTGTCCCAGGAGCAGCACTGGGGACACCTTCATACAACCCCTCTCCCACAAAGTCTGTGTAGAACAGCATGAAAGACATCACTGCGATCCAGCTGCAAAGCTGTGCTACGCAGAGCTGTCGCATCACACGTGGCACATGGCAATAGCTCCGGTAGATGGCGGGTGTCATGGTCCAGCACGTCTGCAGCAGACATAGCAGGGCCCCTGACTTCAGAAACCTGAATTTGCACCTGAGCAGGTAACAACAGGAGCACGGCACCCAACGGCCCGTCTGCAGGGGACTTGGCTCTAGAGCTGCAGAGGGATGCCCTGGCTCTTCTGATGCCTTCATCGTCACCAAGGCACTGGACACGAAGATGACGATGAGCAGTGAGAAGAGGCACTCTGCCTGCCCTCCGAGGTAAACTGACAGCAGCCCTCGACTCCAATCCAAAGCAGGAAGCAAATACCCAATACAGCCTCCCAGGCTGACCATGAAAGAGAACATGGCAAACGCCTGGCTGTAGTCCTCCTGGTCATGGTACAGGTCAGACAGCAGAGCCTCCAGAGGAGTGAAGCACAGCTGGCCACAGAAATCAAGCAGGCCCACGCCCAGGATAAGCAGACCCACATGAAGGGTTCGACCACCCCAGAAGTATGTGGCCAGAGCATCTGCGTGGGGAATGATGACCAGGGCAATCAGCACACCCAACGACAACAACCAGATGAAAGGCCACCGCCGCCCATAACTGCTGTTGCAATGATCACTAGCAGAACCAATCAGCGGGATGAAGAGTAGTCCAAAGACTGGTCCTATACCTGGGGGAAAAAAGAGAGTCACAGTAAGAAGAGTACTTTATCTCCACAGATACATACAGAATTGATGGAAATTGACTGTCAAGAATATGAAGATGTGTTTCATGCAGCTGCATTGAAATATTCCATATTTTTGAGTAAAAGAGGGATTTGATGCTATGTTGACATGACATCACAGGCTGGAGGAGTAGTCATTAAATCTTTAGAGCTGTACCTAACACCATAGTCATGTAGCGCTCCTCCACCCCTGCCTCCAGCAGCAGTGGGGGCACATAGGTGATCCCAGCTGCCACACAGATCTCTAAGCCACAGGTCAAGGAATTCAGCAGTATAAGTCGCCACCGGGACCTCCATTCAGGCATATTTTCACAGGCTGCCTTCCTGTCCTTCAGAACTGGGAAATCCAACAGATGGTGTCCAGTTTAGTGCCCGAGGACAGTGGCCACCGGAGGAGGGGAGCTGGGACACACAGAGGTCTCAGATGTCCTGATGGATCCATCCTGTTTTAGGCATTCTAGATCCACAGAACAAAACGCAGCATGAAGATAATGTCAGAGAGACCAGAACAAGAGAATCTCCTCTCTGACAACAGACTTGAAGGATAAAACACAAAAGGTGGACAACAGAACAGAAATATATGCAAGATATTAAATCAAATTAAGAACAATGGTTTAATGCAAAGTTTCTAAACATTTGTTGTTTTTATTGGCTAGACATGGAAAGAGTAATATGGAGCCATGCTTTTTAATTTTTTCCACCCTGAAGCAAAATGGCTCTCAGTAGGTGAGATGGTTTTCCCTTATTTATTCCTCTGGACAGGACCTTGTGAAACGTGTCTGTTTCAATATACCATAGTTCAGAATTTAGAAATGTAACATCCATATAAACGACTTAAGAGAGAACTACATTTTATGCAATACCTGGCATTACTAGGATTTTAGTTCTATCTATGTTTATATTAAAGCTTCACTATCCCCCCTCATCTAACCCCACCATCCCCTTCTCATTGTTAGGAAGCTAGTAGGCAAGCTATTACCGCCAATCTTGCCCCGAATTGTATCAGTTTCACACAAACACATATTGGCGTTATACCACATTCTAGTGGGAAAAAGTTACATAGGATCTGTTTAAAAATCCAAGAGTCATGTAGTTACTGTAGGCCCTTCCACACTGTAGTAATTAAATGGACAAAAGGTACGTTTGTTTCGTTGAGCGCATACATGCAAATTACCACTTATTTAGGGTATGTTTTTATAGGCAACTAGGTTTGGCATCATCTTCAAATTCATATTGATGGTGTGGTAATGTGAAGGACAACTAATTCGATTCCGTACCAATAGTTTGAATTTTATCGGTCTGGAATGTTTTTTTCCGTGTATATCAAAATTTTCTTTTTCTTTCCGTATGCTTTACTCCAAATCAATAGCATTAGGGACCATGGTGTTTGTTAGTGAAGAGGGTCAAAAGAATGGTTGCCTCCCCAACTGTGATGAAACCTAGAGCAGTGCTGTGTGGACGCAGGGGGCCATTGGGCAAAATAAATAGTTGCTAACAGGGCCCAATGGCCCCCTATCGGCACGGCTAACAGGGCCCAATGGCCCCCTATCGGCACGGCTTACAGGGTGGGCCATATGTCAGTAACAACATAGGTGAAGAACTCAGCACATTCACTAGGTATATCAACTTGGACATGAATTGTAAGGGGGCACAGGCTACGCGCAATAGTCGCTCCGAGGGCTTAAATGGCATGGGGGTGGAATACTAAATACACCTAGGCCTACACTACAGTGTGGTCTCAAAAATGATTTAGTGTTATCAGCACATGTAGGCTATGGGCTAGGCTACATTTCCATCATACAGTTCTTAAACTGCCACTAAGCTCGCTAATATGCATGCACACTGTTGTGCATACACAGACAATTTGACACTTCCCAATATGTTCATTAAAAGGTAGGCAAATGTCTGAGATGCTGGTGAAAGTTTGTTGATATTTGAGCTCCACAACTAATCGAATTTAAACACTCCCTTCTGTGCTCCTGAAGCAACGTTTTGATGTAGCACACGTGAATCAGCTCATATTAGGCAAAAACAACAGTCATAGATTTATTGGACTCATACATTCACTGCACAGCATTATCAGACGTGTCACTCGTAGTCTCGACAACTTCAGCTATGCAGATTTTCATACCACGAGGTTGACGAGAGAGATTTCAATAATAACTGAAACAGTTATGATAACTTTCTTTGGAGTGCAAGAGCATGATTGGTCCATAATTCAAAGTTTGTTATGCCTTGTTTTGTGATGAAGATTTGCGTTGTTTGGTTGCCCCCGTGCGCTCTTCCCCTCTCAATTATAGTCGTATAGCAATGATTTTCTCTGGCAATGCACTGCTTTTTTGTGTTTTGTGGGTAGTTCCCAATGACCAAGATGTGAATGTTCTGAACAGCTTGACAGGCGTAGCAACAGTAATCTAGAGTGCAAAGGGTCAATTGTTAAGGCTCGTTTACAGAGCCAGGCTGTGCACAATCCAGAGGTTTTTTTTTTTAATAGCATATAGACATTACGGACAGCTAGACGACCATGAGGAGCAATTCGCTAAATTTCTCAAAAAGTGCACTGGATCAGAATTGCAGACTGCAGCAAGTGATGCAAGTGATTTCTGGGTGAAAACAGATAATGTTGAACTGAACTGATACACCAACTTGATGTCCATAAATATCAGCAGAGCAAGTTGGAGGTTTTGATGCGTCTAACGTGAAGTTAGATACATTGCAGGACTGTAATTGCTTCTATTGCTGACTGCTTTTAGGCTAGCCTAAAAACATCACAAGCTAAGGAATTGCTATTCCGAATGCCTCCTCCCCCACTCCTATACAACACCGGCCCACTTTTGGTTAGCAGTAGTCTATGCTTAATACCTTACCAGCCGTTGGCAAAAGTAGGGTATATTTGCGAACAGTTGGGCAACCACAAACATCTAGTCTGCTATGGCCCTAAGTCTTCAGCAGGCAAATATAAAACTTAAGTCGTGAAATATCAGAGTGGATATCATAAGGGAAAAGTCGTTTGTTGTTCAATCATAGACTCTTCTTTTCACCAGACCACGGGATTTGGTGAGCATACCCTAGCCTAAGCAACTGCAGGAAACGGAAATCCTTAAGTTTCATTTATTACAAGCACTGATCATATTTTCTAGCCAACTTTAAAAAGAAAAAGGCTTTCGTGAACAGAACATGTCACTAACAGCGGTAGGAAAGACAGCTTTGCAGAAATCCACTTACCTTTAACCTTATCACCATAGATCTGAGGGCAAGTCGTTTACAAATTCCAACCCTCGCTGTTGCGCTGCCTAACTTTGTATGGAATCGACACGCACGTTGTGACGTGATGAGACTAGTCGGGGGAGGGATAGAGGAAGAGTCCTGAATTCGTCAGATGATAATAGAAACTTAGAAAGAGTAGGCTAATATGCACTGTCGTGTTAGGCTACGCTGCAACACGCAACTTTTACGTAATTAGTGGAACTCCTAATTGCTATGTGAAGGAGCGGTGTTCCGTGATATTGGTTTTCTAAGGTTGAGTTCGAGTTCGAATTAAGATGAGTTACTTCAGCTTGATGGTCAACGTACGTGAACTGCCAGTCTTGGTCGGGGAGGAGCTACAAAAGACGCCAGTCAAGCCCGGACAATTTTCTCCTTCCCGCATCTTACGTGACCGGTCGGAACTACCGGCGTGAAGCTATCCGACACTTTTGGCTTGGACACGGCTAATCTTGACGTTGTCCATTGACAGTTTAATATCCTGTTTATGCGGTCGATATGCTGAGATCTCGCGGAATTGTGTTCCTTATGGTTTATTGTGGATACAGTTGAAATTCTCTTTTACTGACATTAAAATGAACACGATGAGGGACCAAAATTATTTATTGGTGCTCATTTAACAAATACTTGTTTAGATACATTCAACAGGTCACCATTGCAGATCACATAAATTCAGAGTGTTTTGTGCACATTTCTTATCATCAGCCCACACCATAGCATAAACTAATAGAGGCATTAAAGGTTTTCAGTTGCCACGTTCAATCTCAAACTATTTTGCTACGGTTTTCGGGTTGAACATGTTTACTTGAAAGAGTTTGCAACGTTTGGTGGGTGTGTCAGAGGTGTTATCCAATCAGCAGCGACGTTTAAATATTTAAAGGTAGTCCATCGGCTAATGGGATGTTATATGGCGACTTTCAGGGAACATTCACGCAACGTTTAGAGGACCGTAATTATGCCTCCAGGTCTCTACACTATGTTCCCATAACGTTTGCAGAACTTTTAGTGACATTATAGGAACCTTTAGAGGACCAGCCTAGAATGTAATTTTTTGGTCTTGTTTAGGTCCTTCCATCATGTTCCCATAACATTTCCAGAACCTTAAGTAACATCCCAGGAACCTCAATAAGTGTTTTGTGTTTGTACTAGCGTATCTATCCAATGCAGAACATTTCAGCCCACTATTTTTGAAATACAGTCAAAACCATTTACCATTCATGTGTAATGCAAGACATTCTCAACATTTCAGTTCTTACTGTATGCAAGTGGTCAGCAGAAACAAATAAATACACAAAACGTTATTACTAGGATTTAAAGTGCAAAAAAATATATTAATATATATTGCCGTTTCAAATGAAAGCACAGGCAGTTTTGCTCATATATAAATTCTATTCTTTTATTTAATAGCGAGAGCGAGCTCTAACTTGCTGTCTTAATCTCCAGGGGCTGCTTCATTGCCTTCTTCCACTCCCTGACAAACCAGTAAATAACAATAACATAAACACATACATTACATTACTTTATAAACTTAGTCTTTTAGGGGTTTGACTTAAATTGTCATGCAACTGATTATCATGAACCTTAGCAGATTCTACAATATTACAAGTTACAAGTTGTTACCATCGACTGCAATGCTTCCTTGGCTTGTTTGATAAGTCTACAGGTAGCCTACCATGAATTTATATATAATTGAATATGAATAAATATGTCGCTACTTGATTTCTCTTTAGGTTAGTATAAGTTTTTATATGTGTATTATACAGTATGTTTAGTATATTGTATTGTATATTTATTTTGTATATTTAGTAGGTTTATTATATGTTTATCATATGTGTAATTTATGTCCAGAGTACTTATATGTTATGTTATAATATGTTATATTATGTTATGTTGCGGTGCGGTGTCTTGTCTTAAGAATTTCAGTGCCCAGTCTGTGTTCTGTGCATCTGACAATAAGACTTGAAAATGTCATCAATGTGCATTGACAAATTGGAACTGTTAAATGCTCCAAAAAAGATCTTACAGGTATTTGATTCCTGCCACGGGGAGGTGTGTGTTTAAGGGTGTCCCCTATATCTCTTTCCATCTCCTTTTCAGTGACCTTTGGGAACTGAATACCGTAAGCTCCTGGTCTTTAGCTGTTTAAGCTATATGAGTGAGAGTAGAGTTGGTAAAGAATAAAATTACACTTTGTTGTTTGTATGTGATTAGGCTACCTGGCAGAATAACAGCACAACACAAGTTTCATATTGCTTTTATACAACAGCTCTATTACCAATGAAATGAGTTTGAACATACAAGATTGTGATTTGTTTTGTTTATTTCTTTATGGATTCTTTATTCATTCAACGCAACGTTTGCCGGTGAGTGTTGCCAAGCAGAAAATACTGGCACTCTACAGCCAAGTTGATGTTGTGGAATTTAACAGTTACAATTGATCAAATGTGATTAGGAAGAGGCCGAGTGGGGTCGGAAAAGGATATCCTCACTCATGAAATGCCTCTTCTCCAATCAGGAATCAATAAAGTGCTCGACCGGAACTAACTGTTGTATAATATAGAAAGATAGACATAGCTTAGTGCAAAGCTTAGGCCTATACTTAAAACAATATGACGGAGTGTTGTCCCCAGGAAAGGAAGCTTTCATGCTATAATTTGCCCAGGTCTCATTGGTGCCAAGGTTCAGAGGGACTCGCCTCACTCACTCGGAGTTTGTGTGGGTGTACAGACGAGCAGGTATTGTTTGTAGGTTTTTTTAAGGTGTACGAGTGTTTAGGACTGTGTGTGTGTCTTTTACCTGTTCTGCCCCCTGCTGGTGGTGTGTGCTGGTGGATGTGAGGATGATCTGCAGCAGCCTGAGTGTGTGCAGAAGAATCTGCCTGTAGCGCCCCAGAGAGCAGAGGACATGAAGGAGGACCTCGAGCCAAACACCCTACATGGAGGCAGAGGAAAGGAGCATTCAAAAGGGAGAGACAGAAAGGGTTAACACACTCATTTCCCCTCTGGAGCATTCAAAAGTGTTCAAATCTCGTACCATTTTTTGATAGGCTTGGCCTCAATTGTCAGTGGAAAAGATCTGGGTGGTTTCAGATGGACAGTGCAAAGTACAGGCCAAAAATATCTGCCTGTACTCTTAAAAAGTGGCAGCCCCTCAACATTGAGATAAATCTCAAGCTCAGTAATGTCTCGAACATGATTGTGGGGATTTTAATTCAGGCACACAATAAATTAAACTGTCACACTAAAGTTCACATATTCCACTCCAGACACAATTTGGCTCTGGCATGATCTGTTTTTAACAGTAGTACATTCATATTTAAAGTAATAATTTGTAGAAATGTTGGCAAGCTAAGGTATCTAACTTAACATTGTGTATTATAACACAGAGCACAGACCTCTGAAGTTGGAACTACAAAAAGCGTCCATATTTTGCCCATCTACGGAGTCTAGTAATTGTACTGAATGACATGGGAATATTCAGTAATCACATCTACCAAACTCGGTTAGGAAGTAGTCGGAAATGCTCCCGTTTTGCTTTTGTCATATGGCTGAGTGGATCCTCCGATCTTTGATGCTAATATTTTGCTACATGGGAGCTAATCAAAGTTAACTGCTCAGCACACACTTAGGACATTATCCTGGAGAAAATGAGGGGGGGGGGGTTTGCTGTTGGCAAACCACTGTGGCATAAAATGTGCAGGTAGTGACAAGCAAGTTTTAGATTTCAGATTTACAGTACATTGGTAGTTTACTAGTTTCTAGTATGTTGTCTCTTGTTGTTGTCTTGATTGAACAATTGTATACACATAGGCTTTAAGCTAGATAACTTTCATACTAAGTTACCAGTTAGCTACCTAGTGATAGCTTTTTAACTAACATTAGCTCACAACGTGACAATTCACCTATTGCTAAGCCCCACCCTCCTTACAGAAGGTGTACCACTGATAGTGCTGGTGGTTGTCAAGGTAACATTAGTTCCCTGTAACTCACCCATGTGGTCCTGACCCAGGCAGATCAGCAACACTATCAGAACACAGGGGATGGATGCCATCTTCCTCTCCTGTCAACACCTTTCCTCTTCTTCTCAGTCTTCTGTGTGTGTGTGTGTGTGTGTACAGAGCTGGAAACTGAATGTGACTCTAGGCTCAGTGTCAATCTTCCTTCTGTGTGCGTTTCCTCTAAATGCAGCTGTGTGTGTGTGTGTGTGTTCAACCCCTTCTGTTCCTCCTGTGGTGTTTTTGGTTCTGAGAACTACTAGCAGGATGGGACACATTTACACCAGCAAAACCAAAACCACACATGCTACTGGTGGTAGTTCTGAAAGCACATCATCACTCTGTAGGATCTGTGCACGTGTGTGTGTGTGTGTGTGTGTGTTCCTTTATTTGAGGTGTAACTGGGCCCAAATCCTGAATCTGACTAATGGTGTTGTGCTGTGGTGTACATCTCCTGATGTCCTTTTGAGTATCTTAAACCACGGTCTACTACAACTTCAGAACTATACTGACACCAGTGTGTATGTTTGGTGTGTGTGTGTACACATTTTGAATCCATTTTCTTTTTTTTTCCTGATCCCATATGTTCCACCCCCAGTGCGCCCAAAGGAGCAACAGACCACAGAAGAAGACTGAAGATCATAGATGACTGTCTTCACACATGTTGGTGGTGTGGGGGGTTGTGAGAGTCCGACAAAGAGCTATGACACTTCTACTCCCACAGAACTTGTATCACCACTGCATGAAATATCTTGTATGCTAATAAGAAAACAAGTACCATAATTTCCGGACTATTGAGCGCACCTGAATATAAGCCTCACTGAATTTTTCAAAAATAATTAACATAAATAAGCCGCACATGTCTATAAGCCGCAAGTGCCTACCGGTACATTGAAACAAATGAACTTTACACAGGCTAAAATTAATAAATCAAAAGTAATACAATAGTGATGCATATTATTAGTTTTGCCAGTTACGATAAGTGCACTGTTGCTTTAAGAGAGCACAGTTGCAAGAGTCAATCAGAAGCTAGAACGTTAGATTGAAGACAGAGAGATAGAAGAAAGACGCTAGTTTGAAACCAGTGAGCTAAACAACTTGAAGACTGGATTTGTATTGTAGTAAACTTTTATTTTCTAAAGTGTTTTGAGTTGTGTTCTGTCTATGCCGGTAGACTGTGGTTATTTTGACATTAGTTAAGTTATTGAGAGATACTGAGAAATCGCGTGGAGCTAAGCATCCATGCGGCTGCATCCATGCTAGCATCCTAGCTCCACAAAGCCACCGTAACAGGTATCATAATCCATAAATTAGCCGCGTCATTGTTTAAGCCGCGAGGTTCAAAGCATGGGAAAAAAGTAGCGGCTTATAGTCCGGAAATTACGGTACACACAGTCCCAGGTCGAGCTCCTGTGGGTCAGTGCCTGACTCATTGAGCCTCAGCTCACTGCTCTCGGATCTGGCCTCTCTGGGCAGGTGGCTGAGGGCCTCAGGGGTGTTGCTGTTCCCCTGGCGTAGTTCAGATCTACCTGTAGCCAGTAGTGAGGTCGGCTTGTCAACCAGGTGTTGGGCTTCTTCCACGGTGGGAAGGCTCTGCAGACAGTAGTCCACATAGAAGGACCTTTCTATGGACACTCAACCCTAGGGTTGGGTACCGAAAACCGGTGCCAATATGGTAGCTAGCTAGCCATTTCGCAAAAAAAGATTCAAACAACACGACGTGTAGCAAATGCAACAAAACAATTGCGTGTAAAGGGGGGAACACATAAAATCTCATGAAACATCTGGCAACGCATAACATCCACTTGAAAGCAGAGGCATGCACCGTGTTCGACTGCCTGCGTGAGCATAAGCCCATGCCAAGCACATCAGCGGGCAGTGTAGACCTCCCTGGCCCCGGCGATGGGGAGACTGGTCCCAACCCTGAAACAGTGGATACCGATGAGGACAACAGCAGCCTTACCTCAGGTTTGTAATGTAACGTTGATTGCAAATCTTGCATTTATAAAAGTAGGCCTAATAACAAATGATAAATTAGGCATTATAACCATTTTTAAGTTAGCTAGCTAGCTACTAGCAAACTGTAATGTTAATGAAACTAGCGATGGCATGTGCAGTGATGCTTCTGTTGCCTGTAAAATATTTAACATTATTTATGTTTATATTTTAGGCTCTCCAGCTTCAACAGTGACCCCATTCACCTTGGCAAAGAAGGCTAATTTAACAAAAGAGAAGGTGGAGGAACTCCACAGGTCTGTGACCAAATTTGTGGTCAAGGGACTGCATTATTTTTCCACTGTGGAATCTCCATGGTTCAGGTAAAAAAAAGTGATGTGAAAACAATATTTGTATAAAATCTGTTCCATTAAGGCAATTCGTCAAAAAGACTAAAAAATATCCTCAAATGTATTTTATACAGAGAGATGACCACTGCCCTCAATCGTAGCTACCGACCCCCATCCAGGGAGGATCTGTCCAATACACTAATTCATGCATGGTATTCTGTTGAGAAACAGAAGTTAATAAGGCGGCTATTACATGTGATGGGTGGACCAGTGTGGCACAGGACCACTATTTAACAGTAACTGTAAACTACACCAGTCATGGCCACATTAAGCAGAAGGTGCTAAACACCAAAGCTGTGTACGAGTCACATACAGGCCTGGTGGTGGCAGACGAGATAAATAGCATTCTGTTGGAATTCTCTCTGAACACGAAAGTTGTAGCTGCCACAGTTAACAACGCCAGCAACATGGATGTTGCACTGAAGGCATTAAAGTTTTTAAAGGTGGGGTGCTTCGCCCATACCCTAAACCTGGCAGCACAGAAGGTTTACGGCATCACTGCTGTGACAAAGTGGTGTGCCAAACTTCGAGCTGTCGTGGTGTGGCTGAAGAGGTCCACCATGGCCAAAACCGTCCTGCAGGAGAAGCAGCGACTTCTCGGTAAGTTAAGTAGCGTAGCCTTATAAATCTAAAAAAATATATGTTTGTTTCAAACATCTTCAGCAGTGTAGATTGTAAATCAAAATGTGTATTTGTGTTTCAGATCTGCTAGAACACAACGCGATTCTGGATGTCAGAACACGGTGGAACTCCCTTTTCCTGATGGTGGAGAGGTTTTTGGAGCAGTACCCGGCCATCCAGGCAGCATCACTGGACCAACGACTCAGGAAGCCAATGGACAAAGACAGGTGAGTTGATGAATAAGAAGATCAATTGGTAAACAATGAGTAACAACATAATAATAGTTGATATTTAATTCTTATCTTCATACCTTCTTTTTAACCCTAGACTGAAAAGGCTCACTGATGACGACTTCCAGAAAACAGAGGAGTTTGTCAACATCATGAAGTTGTTGTACACCTCAACCCTCTGTGTATCCAGTGAGAGGTCCCCCACATGTGGCCAAATTCTCCCCATCCTGACTAAGACAACATTTACACATAGCCGGGTATTTACAGAAACGAATATTTCTGCCCCTCCGTTTTCAAAAATAACGTTGTACACACAAGATCGTTTTCAAAAAAGTTTCTGTTTACATGAACCCGCATAAATACGCCCCCGAGCTGATTATTATTGAAACGGCCGACCTAGACAGGCCGAATGCGTTTGCCGTTTTACGTAGTCTACCCTCATCAGATAAATAGTATAGAGTGAGGGCAACTTTTTTAATTACACTGACCGGCGACCGCATGACAGTAGTCTGACCTTTTATGGAGGGATGCAGTAACTCCGAAAGAGACAGTAGTGATGAGCGCGACATTCGGAAGTTCTTATGCCATTCCTCCGGGAGGACGACTTCTTTTTTCAAAGTTTTCCCACCAACACAAACAGGCAAAAAGCGTTTGCGGTAGGAAAGGAAAGAGTTAGGGAGAAGAAACCATTGTTTAGAGGTGCACACATAGAATCTTCATTGGACTTAACCAAATCCTATTTCAAACTTTTGCAATGCATCCACCATCTAGAAATTTTAAATAAATGTATTTTAAACAATACCTGTCCAATTGGGATGAGACGCAAGGTTGATCATTTGACCGGGTTCATCAAACCCGCATCTCCTGATAATGGCATCCTCACGAGAATAATGAATAACACGAACATCTGGATGATGAATAACATCAAAGCCTTAAGAGACCATTATTGCACTCTCTCTGTAGCTATACACACTGAATTAGGTCCCTTCCAACCGGTGGCCTTAGATAAAGCTATCAGATGGGCTAGGATGAGATATCGTAGGAAACTCACCAGTTCTTCCATAAACACTCTTTACTCCAGACTCCTCGTGACAAATTCTCACACAGCAGCCCCCTCTCAGACCCCTCGGGTTCTCTCCACTGGCCCATCTATTTCAACTTCTATTTGTCATCTACCTACCCCTATTTCCATCCCCCACGCATCTACATCTGCCCTTCATACATTGACTCCTCTCATCCCCCCTCCTCTACTACTGACAAAGTCTTCTCCTCCTCCTCTTTTACAGACTAGGCCTAAACATCTGGCCCAAAAGTCCTAATCTGCCCACATCAGTCAAAGCCCCATCCAGAGCCTCTAAGGCTGGACCTGTTCTTCAGGGTCAACCACGCACCACACCTCTCTTGAAGCCCCCTCCTCTTCCACATTGGCGGTCTCCTCCTGCTCCCTGGTCGCATCGGACCTCCTCGGTGCCCCCCCCCCCCCTTCCCTGTTGCCCAACCATCTAGCGGACACAGCTTGGCCCAAACTGGCTCGCCCTCATAACATTTCAGACAGCAAAACTCCTAGGTCTGAACCTGGCAAGGACAGGGTGGTTCTAACTATAGAACAGACACCCTCCACCCTACCACCGCTCACCCCACTCCGCACCTTTACACCCCCTCATTGAAGAACAACATCCCCTACAAACAATTGCCCTGCACCACATCTCTCTTCTTCTTCTTCTTCTCTCCTTGGAACTGCCAACATTCCTATGACTTCATTGGCATCTCGGACGCCGTGCATACCTCTTGTAGCTTCTGTTATGCCATCTCACCCTTTTGTAGCCTCCGTCATGCCATCTCACGCTTTGACTGGCCCGTCCCGTGCCACCTCACCTCTTCCTTCGGTGGCCAGAAACCGCCTATCCCTATCCCTGTCAGGAAAGAGAACGCAGCCATTTGCAGATCCCAACAGTTGGGAACCGGTCAGACACAAACAAACACATCGCAAACACACAGACTGGTTCGTAAACATCCGCAAATTCATTGTCTTTTTAGGGGACTCTAACCTGTCACGGATTCCCCCTTTGCAGTAGGCTGCAAATCGACAGCTACCCCGGCGCTAACATCCGCCACCTGACAGATATCATCAGGCAGCTGCCACAGCCAGATCCCCGGCCAACTATGGTGATATTCTCAGTGGGCATTCTAAACTGTGTGAAACCCAACTCGGAGACTACTATCCGCAAATACCTTCTCAGTCTATTGAGGGCGACTAATTCCCAATTTCCTGTGGCCAGAATTTGGTTCGCCCGCATCAATGACCACACAGTGTTGGCGAATGACTTCCGCACCGCGATTCGTTTTCTGAATGAGCTTGTAGTGGAAAAGGTGGATTCCTTGCCTGAGATTTAACATACATTTGTATGACATACATTTGTATGACCTGTGGGGTCCCTCAAGGATCCATTTTAGGGCCCTTACTTTTCAGTCTATACATGCTACCCCTTGGTAGTGTAATTAGGAGGCACAACATCGACTATCATAGCTATGCAGATGACACCCAGCTCTATATTTCTGTAACACCCAACAACTACAGCTCTATTGATTGTTTGGTAAATTGCATTTCTGATATAAATGTATGGATGTCACAAAACTTTCTCCAGCTAAACCAAGATAAAACAGAGGTATTAGTCATTGGTGAAAAAAACGAGAGAGAGAAACTAACTGCACACTTAAAAACACTAGCACTTAACACCAAGCACCAAGCCAGAAACCTAGGCGTCATACTTGACTCAGATCTCAATTTTGAAACCCATATCAAAAATATAATTAAAACATCTTTTTATCACTTAAGAAACATTGCTAAGGTGCAACCGTTTCTCGCTCAGGCTGACACCGAAAGACTGATGCCACGCGTTTATCACGAGCAGGCTAGACTACTGTAACTCGCTTTTGTCTGGTCTACCAAAAAAAGCCATTAGTCAACTACAAACAATACAGAATGCAGCAGCGCGAGTCCTCACTAAAACAAGACGGAGAGCGCACATCACACCAGTATTAAAATCACTGCACTGGCTACCTGTTAGTTTTAGAATAGATTTCAAGGTTCTCCTACTAGTCTATAAATCACTCCATAGTCATGCACCTGAATATATAACAGACATGCTCTCAAGGTACACACCCAGTAGATCCCTGAGGTCCTCCGGCACTGAACTTCTAACAGTTCCAAAAGCCAGGACAAAGAGACATGGGGAAGCAGCTTTTAGTTTCTATGCCCCCAACCTTTGGAACACTCTGCCAGAATACCTAAGAATGGCCGAAACGGTTGAAACCTTTAAACATGCACTTAAGACATACCTCTTTGATCTCGCTTATCACTCACTGTAAAATGTATTTAACATTTATGGAACATTTATTTATTTACTTATTTCTGTCTCTTTTCAAGTATTTGTACCCCCCCCCCCCCCCCCAGCAGCTGTCTCTTAGTTTGACGATAACTGTGCTGAGCAGTCCTTTATGGTGCCAGTGCGGTTAGTACGTAATTTCCTGTTCATTTATCTCTGGCAAAATCTGTGTCTTTTTATAAGTGTTTTGTAACTTGTAAAATGTATTTATTTAACATTAATGTAACATTTATTTATTTATTTACTTATCTGTGTCTCTTTACAAGTGTTTGTAACCCCCCCCCCCCCCCCCCAGCAGCTTAGTTTGACGATGACCGTGCTGAGTAGTCCTTTACGGTGGCAGTGCGGTTAGTACGTTTATTTTATTTTATTCATTTATCTCTTGAAAATCTGTGTGTTTTATACAAGTGTAACCCCCCCCCCCCCCCCTTTTCTTTCCTACTGTGAGGCGCATTGTGTTACTTCCTTGTATGAAATGCGCCGTACAAATAAAGTTTGATTTGATTTGATTTGAGATCGATCAGCAGCTGTTTCAGCTAGACCATCATGATCCCATTCACTGGACAGCTAACACAGCCCGCCATATTTTTGAAAATTGGTTACTAGAGTTAAACTGTTCAGAGGGGTTGAGGGCGATGAACCCCGATTGTCTAACATTATGAATTTGTGTTCTACATTCCGACTCACCACTAGGGATGGGTATCGTTTGGTTTTTATCCGATACCGGTACATAACCGATACTTTTAAAACGATACCGGTGCCCTAACGGTGCCGGAACCGATACTTTTTTTTTTTAAGCGCAAAGCGACGATTGACAACATTAAAGAAAGGCTTTTTTTATTGCCAAGGCAATTTTTTTCTTCAAATTGAACAATATATGAACTGTTTAAAGTATATTATAAATATAAATACATACAAAACACTTGGCTTCCAACTACAGCTTCAAACTTTTTAACTTCAAACTATGAACATTATATTAACTGTAAACAACAGTTTATAGTATACTTAAATAAATATAAATAAATACAAAAAAACAGCTTCAAACTTCTTTTGCAAAAATATGAGCATATTTGCCTTTGGAGTCAAAAACATATTATTTTGTTTGCATTTATTTCATGAAATTTCACCATTTTATGATTTGTTTATACCTATCTTTTCTATCTTGTAGTTAATCTTGTTACTTGAACACACTGAGAACGAGAAAATGTGTACTGCCCCTTTAAGAGACTACCGTTGGTAGTTTATCTGTCATCTCCGTTTATTTTTCAGTCTTCAGTTGCTGATCTGCCGTTGACTCTTGCCTTCTCTCCCCTCTTTTCACGCAATTATTTTGTTGCATTTGCTGCACGTCGCGATGTTTGAATCTTTTTGTGCGAAATACAGCCACACTTTTGACCGTTTACCTTTCAGTATTTTCTCTGTTAAAAGGTTGATGGCTAGTTCTGTTTGTGCTTGCCTGCTCTTCACTGTCATAAGACTGTTGCTATGAAAACACCAATGAGCGTGAGCGACACAGGACAAAGTTTACATTGGAAGCTGGGGCAGTTTTACATGTGCCCCACGGAATCTGCCTAGCGACAGTGTTCAATTGGCTCAGGCACCGAAATGAAGCACCGAAATCTGCGTTTCATTTCGGTCCGGGTAGGTACCGGTTGTATTGGAACCGGTTCCATATTGGTACCGGTTCTCGGTACCCAACCCTAGTTCCGGGTGGCTGACTGTACGTAACCTGTGTAGGCGACATTAGTGCCCTGTCCAGCTGAGGGTGCAGAGCACGCCTTATCTTTGGCCTTCCACTCACTAGTCCCCCACAGTCCAGGTGGAGGAGACGAGCAACGGTCGCCCACCTCCGACTAGCTGCTCGCTGTCCCAGCCCCCTGATGGAGGAGACGACCACCACTGGCTCAGACACCCTGGAGGAGACACCGGGGACCACCGCCGTGCCGCAGACTAGCCCATCACTGCCCTATTCCCCTGCCCTCTTGCCATCATCCCCCTAGGCCTAGGCTCTTAGACCCCCCCCCCTCTCACTCTTGGAGGACACGAGTAACCGCCACGCCTGCCATCACGCTCCAAGGCTCTTAGACTCCCCCCTCTCACTCTTGGAGGACATGAGTACCTGCCTACTGGTTGAAGGACGTTGTGTGCTGTCAGACAGACAGACAGAAAGACAAACAAGCTACTGGACGGAGACTACGGAAACCGGCATTCTGCCGGAGCTGGATATCGCAACTCCTCACCAGTCACGCTCGTCGGAAAAGTCTGCAACAAAGCTAGCAAAGGCAATGAAGGTGGAGAACGTCCCTAACACTGCAACGTTAAGTAGCCTACCTCCTTGCACACATTGTTGCCCTACTCAGCTAAATCGTGGAGATAGCTGCCTAGACTGTTCGTCAAGTTTTGTCCAACAGCGCTGTGTGTGTGCACCCCGAGCAAGGAGACGCTGAAGTATCTGAGCGGACCTGATTGTTCCAGCAACAGTAGGCCTCTATTCTTCTAATTACTTGTTTTAATAGGAGATTGTGGATATGCGCTGGCCCCTTGGCTGATGACCCCACTCATCAACCCTCAGACGGAGCAGGAGGTGGCCTACAACGAGAGGCACGCGCGGACTCGTTCCACCGTCGAGCGCAGCATCGGGCTGCTGAAAGGGTGGTGGATGTGTTTGGACGCAGCAGGTGGAAAACCAACACGCTCCAAGTCTGACAGCAATTAATTTGAAGAATGTAGGGCAAATAAAGCCTTTCAACATTCCTTTGACTGTCACTATTCTTTGATACAGTTTACAATTTATCTCAAGAACTAAACACATCACTTAAATAATACTCAAACAAGGGTGTCAGGGCATCTTTCTGTTCATTTGGGTGAAGGTATCGTGAATTTTCGCCATCGTTGACGCAAGCGCTTCCAGTGCCCCCGCGATTCTCTCCTGGCTGTCCAGCACCGCCTGTGTTATTATGTTGCCACAGCCCTGGGGGCAGAACAGCAGGGGCCCGTTCGTTGTAGGATTGAAGCTAAGTTAATCAATTGGCCTTTTAGCCCGTTAATATTAGCGAGCTGATTGAGAACAGCAAATATCGGTTCGTTAACGGCTGATCCGCATCCTAATCATGTGGTTAATTTCAACCAGGCTAAATTTATCATGGCATTTGCGCATGCACGTCCTACTTCAAAAGGCAGGAAAGGTCGATCACCAAAACCATGATTTTCTAACGGTATTATGGCGGAAAAGATAAAGGCGAGAGCGGTGATTTTCTCCGCTTCCGAGCAAGCTATCATAATTTCGCTATACGAAGACCATAAAGACGTTATTATGGCTAAATAAAACACCGCCACCGCTGCCAGAGCAAGACAGGCAGCTTGGCAAAAAATTGCCGATAAGCTAAATGCGTACGTTTTGGGAAAATGTATAGGCTCATCTTAAGTGCCTCATTACCCCAATCAATCAGATCACATTTCTTTAAATGTGCCTGCTGGCAGTAGGCTTAATGGAAATAATCATCGAATGAGATCTTGCTAGCGAAAATAATGATCTCAACTCTTTCAGAATAAGTAGATAAAAACAAGGCCAAAGAGTATCTAATTGATACGAATTCATAGACACATATATGTACTGAAAGCGCTTAAATATCAAGTACTATGTGTATATGCATGTATGTGTAGATGACCATATAGAAGTAGGAGTTTGAATATTTAAGTGCAAATCTGTGTATGGGCGGAACACAGTATGTATGCATTATTCATAATCAGAAATCCAATCAGTTGAAGCAGTGAAAAGAAATTGTGTTAGATTCTCTCTTCGTATCATGAGTCCACTTTAATCATTTTCAACAATAATGGTATGGTGTACTAATAACACTGTCATATAATTATGAGTGCTTTCAACCCCCATGTAGTTGCAACCCGGCCACTAAAAGGACTTGGGAGCAAGTAAAAGTCAAGCATAAAAACATCATTCAGGCTGGTGAGTCAATACAATTTGTGCCATGGTAATGTATTGAACAGCTTGTCAGTGTCATATCCTTCATAAAAATAAGGGTCAGTCAAACATACAAATAATCAAAACAGTATTACAGTATGAGCATACTGTGCAAGATAAAGTGTTAACAAAATAGCAATAAATGATGTGCACTTGCTATGATGTGTTGAATAAATAAGGATGCAAACTGCAGTGCATTGTGTGCGGGGGTCCCAGAGTCAGTGTGGTGCAGGGGGCTTGTTTGCGAGCCCCACTGCCGTGGGGAAGAAACAGGTCAGGTGGCGCCAAGTTTTGGTTTTAATGGACCGGACCCTTTTGCTGGATGGGAAGAGGTGGTGGACAGGATGGGAAGGGTCAGCAATGATCCTGCCTGCTCTCTTGCTGGTCCTGGAGTGAAACAGGTCAGGGTGGGACGGCAGGTCGCAGCCGATGGCCAAATGATCTGCTGCAGTCTGCCTTGGTCCTTGGCAGTGGAGGCAGCAAACCAGACGGTCATTGATTGATGAGTTGGGATGGACTCGATGATGGCTGAGGATGGACTATTAATGGGTAACTTAAAAGCAAAGAGGGTGGCAAACCATATACCCATTAACCATATAAATGAAACATGCAAACATAAAGGGAAAAACATGAAATGAGTCCAACATTACCCAAAGTCATCTGGACACCTATCTGAAATGATGATGGGCAATTATGTCCCTTGCAGCCGGTCCGGACCGCTCATCAGGCTGGACAGGTTCCAGATCGTCCTCAGGATAGGCCACGATCACTGGGACCCTCTCCCTCCTGAGTGTGGCCACATTGTGGAGCACTGCACAGGCCACCGTTATCGCACAGGCCCTGTCCGGTGCCACCCTCAGCCCCCGCAGACAATTAAATCTGGCCTTTAGTAGGCCAAAGGTCATCTCTATTCGTGCCCTCGTTCTAGCGAGAGCACCGTTGAACCTCACTTCAGGGCCTGGGGCTGGCTCGGGATAGGGGGTCATGAACCAGGGCCTGCAGGCGTAACCCCTGTCTCCAATTAGGGGCCCATCATAGTTACCTAGTATATGATATGAACAATGTTGGATCACCTCTACATAAAATAATCAATTTCTGAATGACATGAGATTTGCTATACCTTGCTCGAAGCTGTGGCACAGTGTAGACTCTCTGAATATCCGGGAGTCGTGGACAGAGCCCGGCCACTTGGCCTCAACATTGGTAATGAGGCAGGTGGAGTCACAGATCATCTAAGATGAATTGCAGTCAAGTCATGGGTATTGTACAGTACATGGGTAGCCTACAGCAGGCAATTGCAAGGTCCATGTCTATTGTCAAAGACAAATGATTGTTTTTATTGCAATGTAATTTGAGGAAAATGATGTCATAAGTACCTGCACATTAAGGCTGTGAAAGCCCTTTCTATTTACAAAATCGGCCTCGTTTGGCCCAGAGGGCCTTTTCAGGCGGATATGGGTGCAGTCCACTGCCCCAATGACATTAGGAAACTGCATAATGATAAGCTCCGTAATGAATAGTGATAGGAATGCATTCTCATGAAATGGTAAAATATTGAATTACTCAATTACCTGCAATTGCATAAAATCCCTCTTTGATTACATCGACGTGGACATGGCCAGGGAACATGATGAATTTATTCTTCAGCTGGTTTAGCGCCAGGTACACTTTCCTTACAGCAACGCATGCTGCGGCTTTGCCAATGTTTTCGGCATCACCTACACTGTATAAAAATGTACCTGACGCAAAACACCTCAACGCTATGCAGAGAGTCTGAAGCACAGTAAGAGCTCTGCTGCGGCGTGTGACATTTGCAATGTACGGCCCGAGAAGGTCTTGCAAATAAATTAGTCCTTGTCGGCTGAAACGATATCGCTCAAACAAGAACTCATCAGTGTAAAATAAAGGATCTTGGCAATCGCGCAGAACTCTATTCGTATGGAAAGCTAATCGAACTAGAATAGCTCCTTGGTCAACTGGGTCTCTCAAAAAGGGAGCTGCCATGTTTTTCCATGCTTATCCAGCTACACTTAAGTTAGCCTGCGCTGGAGCAGGTTAGTGCTAATTGATATGTTACTATGGTGATTTATCGAAAGTTGCTTCCACGAACCAAAAAGAGGGGCGTTTTTTATCTTAGCCTGAAAATTTGCTCGCTAAACCGCTTAGCGAGCTACGACGAATACCCCCCAGAGCCCCCTGCTTAGATTTTCAATATAACCTTTAAAAACACCACTAAGGCCATTTTCAACTAGTAATATTTCATCAAATTAAATTTACAAAAAAAAAATCGCTTTTCTATTGAGAAGATACAGCATATTGACCGAAAATATGAGCAAGCAAAGATCATCGTCAACTACTACACTAAGAACTACTGTTGCTAGCAAAGTCGCCACCATGGCTAGTAATGCTTTTAATGAGGAAACATCAACTTCAAACGGAGTTTCCATGCGTGAACTAGTTGCTGAACTGGGCAAACAACGAACTTCACTGAAAGAGGACATTTCTGCCTTAATTCAAGAGTCTATTGCCCCTCTCCAAGCCTCTGTGAACACATTAAATGAGACTGCAACCAGTTTCCAGACACGGCTAAATGCTACTGAAGCTCCCGCTGGAGACAACTTCACTGCATTAAACTTTGCGGGGAAAAAGATAAAACAACTGGAAGAACAAAACGTGACCCTGTTTGACCAATTGGAGGACCTGGAAAATCACTCTGGAAGGGCTTAGGATCTTAAATGTTCCGGAGGACAGCGAGAAAGGTCAGTCTACAGTACAGTGAAGTTTGTATCCAACATGCTAATGTTGGTGATGTCAGGACTTTTTGACAAACCACCTGAACTGGAACGAGCGCATCGCTCTCTTGGCCAAAAGCTCAAAGAAGAACGGCCACCCCGACCTTTTGTGGTCTGCTTTCACCGGTTTCAGGAGAAGGAAAAAGCATTGTGGTGAGCTCGTGTGAATGACGTGGAGTTCAAAGGCACTCCGCTGAGGATATACCCAGATTTGTCAGCAGCATTGGCGAAAAAACGCTCAACATTTAAGGATATCAAACAACTCCTGTACAAGAAGAATGTGCGATTCAACTTGCTCCACCCTGCACGAGTTCGAGTTGAGTTTGACAAGCAAACACATTACCCGGACATGTCCTCTTTTCGAGACCTAAAAAACGCGTCCGGCAGGGATTCCAAAATTGTCCGGGATTTTGCCTCGTCGGATATTTGTGTTTTTCTGTCAAAAATTCGTGGCGGGGGAGGCGGCGGAGTCATCTGCATGTGAAAAAGATGTCCAAAAACTCCGTCGCGGGGGAGGGGTCCCGCGACGAAGTGTCCTCTTTTTCACAATCTCAAATCTGGTCACCCTATATTACTCAACCAGTTAAATCTTTGGTCTAATCATGTTACCTAACTAGTTGTTTTAGTGGACTGGTTGAAAAGGCTAATTCACGTGTGCTGATTCAGAATGGTGACTGCCTGCGTTTACTTGTTTAGCATAAAGGGTAGCAATGTGGGGAGGATAACGTGAAGATGGACTATTGGAAGCTTAAGCACTATAGGGCTGCGGTTCGTCAGTATTCAGAGGACGAATTTAGAGTTCTTTCCTGTTCTATAGGGGGGTTTTGCCAAGGGTTTATTTTTCTTTCTTTTCAGTTTTTTCTCTTCTTCATACTTTGTCTCATGGCTATACAATAACATTACAAGCTTTACTACTTGTGCAAAGTGATATTAGGCTACTAGAACCACATGGATAGTAGAAGTTTGTCAGGAGGGTTTCAGTTACAATAAAGGAGTTTTTACATTGTACAGTGTCTATTTCTCGGTTACTTTTTAAAAATCTAAGCAAAAGAAAAGTCAAACAAACAACTTTTAGGTACAAATACGACCATCTACGGAGTTTGGTCCGGCATATTTTTTTTTTAGCTTCCCGCTCTTTAGACGTGAGCATAGACGCGATTTGATTGGCTAGCGCCTGTGCTGTCAGTTATGCATGAAAGGCAATTTGATTGGCTGACGCATGCGTTGCCTCTCGAAAAGTTGAAACATTTTCAACTCCTGCCGCAAGCAACGCATGAAACCCGACGCAACCTGAACCCAACGGAGCCACAATTCAGTTCGGCAAAGGATGACGTCACCCCATTGACGGAACCTTGACGGATCAACGCATTCCAACGTGTACGTGTGAGTCAAAGGATAGGGTCTCACCGTCACTCACCTTCTCACTCACTCACATACCTTTTCTGTCTGTGCTATGGCTGCGCTCCGTGTGGGATCACCTGCTTTGTTTTTGAACCGAGACGCGGAAACCCAAGGAGGCGATTGAATGGAGGTAGATGTTGCCGGTTGTGCAAGCCACTTGATACCCTCAAAATCTCCAGATAAGTTGGTTAACTGACTATATTGCCGATCGAGAATTTACCAGGATTAAGCCCTACGCATCACGCCCGTTTAGGAATACCATCACGGATATTCAGAGGAGGTGAGATTGATCCCTTTTTTTTCCTTTTTTGGTGCTTGTGACATTCATAAGGAAGGATTGACTCGCTACTCTTTTGGACTAATACATTTTTGGGGGATTTTTTCCCCGTGTTGTGGCTCTTGGACTGAAGTACAAAACTGCGCGTTTTTTCCGGTTACGTTACTTACTTGGACTGTGATACAGACTTTTCTGGGCTATGGGCTCTTTATGTTCCTAGTTATCCTCTCTTCACTCACAACAAATAAGCACTTAAATAAAAACAGAGTACAGGTACTTACAGGGACGTGCACAGGGCTAAGGTTGCTTGGGCAACTGCCCGTTTGCCCTCCTCGACTGAAGTTGCCCCTCCGAAGGAAATATAGGCGGTTAGTGAGAGTTTCAAGTGATATAGGCAAAATATGCGGGCTTAGAAGGTCTTGCATCAGGAAAAACAGAGGGGCTCTGAGGGTCAAGCTGAAATCGCACACCTGATCAGCGTTGGCCCTGAGTCACGGGAGAAAGTTTTGGGGTGCTGGTGAGCTTTAACTGATTTAATTGAGACTGCCATTGTGCATCTCGCCTCTCCATACATAGACTCCTCCAGAAAATGAAGAAGAGGAAATTGTTTTCCATATACCTTCCGAACACACGCCTGTTTATCAAGCAGAAATAAATTAGCTTAAAAGAAATCTAAAGGAAACTAACAGTCGTTTTAAAGCTCTTGAAAAGCAAGTGTTAGAGTCAAACTCAAACTTCTCCCATGACTCAGGGCCAAGGCAGATCAGGTGTGCGATTTCAGCTTGACCCTCAGAGCCCCTCTGATTAACCAAAGATTAAAAACAAAGCTGACTTAATAGTTGTGAAGTCTGAGACACACTCTCATGTTCATACTAAACACCCTCTGTCTCTCCTTGCTGTACCACTCTCCATCCGTGGCTTCCAGGGACCTGCCCTGCTGGACACAGGAAGTACTTTTTCCTGATGCAGGATAAACTGTGGCAGCAGATCAAGAAGCCACATGAAAACCTGATGCCTTGTGGAAATCAGGAGTTCGCCCTGGCTAATGGCACAGCTAAGCAGGCCTTAGGGAGAGCCCAGTGTACACTTGACCTCCACAACAGTTTCTGGACACACTCAATGTATATTCTTGCTGATAAAGATCTAGCATTTCCTGTCATTTTTGGCCTAGACTTCCTACAGAAGAGTGGCCTGTGCCTTGACTTCCTTCGAGGAACCTATGGTGTGAAAATTGGAGAACAAATTACATCCCAGCAAACAAAATAACGTCCCCTTGACGTCCTCTAATGGTCCTCTCCGAACGTTCCCTAAACGTAAATGTGTATGGTTCCCTTGACAGCCTGGGGACGTTCTGCAGGACGTTCCAAGAACATCCCAACGACATTGAGGGGACGTCTGGGAAACGTTTTCTAGACTTCCTGTGGACGTTATTTAGGGACGTTCAAAGGACGCACCCCGAACATAGTAGGGACGTTGGGGTAACGACCATTTTAGCAATGCTAGATGTGCTTTTGACGACCTTTAGTCGCCTTATATGGCACTTAAGTTGAACAGCAGATGTAGAATTCTTCTATTGCATAATTTAAATAGCAATAGAGATGGACTCCGGAGGCGATCTGCTGACTTTGACCTGCGCCACTGTATTTAAAAGTTGATCTAACACACCCACAACAGCCCTGATTGGCTGACCCCTTCAACTAATGATTTCACGAGCCCTCCCTCTCTCTCTGACCTCTCATCTGACTTTATCCATACAGAAGGTGATGCTGTACCTAATGACCCACCCCTTATTTTCCTTAGGTCAACACCTCCTTATTTGAGATCTCAATAGTATACAGCTATGTAACTAACCCACATTAAACACCCAAACTAATTAAATGGGTTACCTGGCAAATCCCTTGTTACTCGTATAAAAATATCCCACACTAACTGTCATAGCTGTTGCCTATCCCACGAGACGAGCATTTGAACGAAAAGGTCCGTGAACAGAAACCAATACTATACTGTGTCCATGTCCATGACAACAAAAGTTGCAGGCTGGTTAGTAAACGAAAGACCGAATGCGAACGTCAATGGGACGTTTTTGAAGGACCGAATGCGAACTTCCGGCAGAGGACCACAGGTAAACGTTACGGGGACGTTTTTGAAGGCCGTCCTGTGGACGTGTGCCGAGGGACCAAATCTGAACGTTCTATTAAAGTCCGATTTACGGCTCATTGCGAACGTCACAGAAGGACCAAATGTAGACTTGCTACGAACGTCAACAACGTCCTGGTAACGTCCGCTAGCGAACGTTGTGGCGGGGACCAATCGGGGACGTTGCAAATGTCCTGTTAACGTTTGCTGGGATACCATGCATACATTGACCAGAGTTAAAGGGAGTGGCACACAGCTAAAGGTGTAGCAAATGTTACCATTTGTTATGCTCTACCTGTTAAAAACACAGTCCCCAAAACACCACCTGTCCATCTTAGCGTTTTTTTTCCAACTTGCGCCTCACTGACGACATGCCCTTACGCTGACCAGCCTATCGAGAGAGACATCATCCAGCAGCAGCTGAAGGAGATGGAGACTGATGGAATCGTTGAGCCTTCTTCTTCCCCATGGGCCTCCCCGGTTGTCTTGGTGCCGAAGCCTGATAGGAAATGGCGGTTCTGCGTTGATTATAGACGCCTGAACAAGAAGACTCTGTTCGACGCCTATCCCATGCCCAGGATACATGACATCCTTGAGTAATTTTCGGGTGCATGCGTGTTCAGCTCTTTGGACTTGCGCTCTGGATACTGGCAAGGCGCTATGGACAAGGCCAGTATTGAAGAAAACAGCTTCCATCACACAATTCGGCCTCTTCCAATTCCTCTCCATGCCTTTTGGCCTAAATAATTCTGGGGCCACATTCCAGAGAATGTCTTGTCTGAACTGAAGGGTGTTTGTTGTTTTGTTTACATCGATTGTGTATTCAAAGTCTGAAGGTGTTTCACAAGCTCCATCATGCCTCGCTGACACTTAACCTGCAGAAATGTCATTTCTTTAAAACATCTCTGACGTTCTTAGGTCATCAGGTTTCCAGCCAAGGCATTTCAACCGATCCAGAAAAGCTCAAGGCCATCAAGGAATACCCACGACCTCAGAACATCAAAGAGCTCCAGCGGTTTCTCAGACTTTCTGGATGGTATCACAAGTTCATCAAGAACTTCGCCGATCTGGCGGCCTCTTTGAACCACCTCAAGAAAAAGGATGTTGCGTGGAATGGACAGAAGACTGTGAGAAGAGCTGGGAAAGGCTTAAAGAGGCTCTACAGTCCCCTCCAGTCCTGGCTCACCCAGATCTTTCAAAGCCCTTCAAGGTCTCTACTGACGCCAGTGATGTCGTACTCGGTGCAGTACTGACACAGGAAGACACCGATGGAGAGCACGTGATTGCCTTTGCATCTCGTCTGTTGAATGGGGCTGAACGAAACTACTTCGTCTCTGAAAAGGAGTGTTTAGCCGTGGTCTGGGCTGTCGAAAAATGGCAACATTTCCTTGAGGTAGAGTTTGAAGTGGTGACAGACCATGCAGTACTGTCCTGGGTGCTCGCCTCATCCACTGGACCCTGAGACTTCAGCCCTTCACCTTCACGGTACGGGAAGGGGACATTGAATGTGGTTCCTGATGCGCTGTCACAGATCCCAGAGTCTATTCCTGATACTGCACCGACCCTATCAAGCATTGCCGTATGCAGTAGTACTGCCAAAGTAACTGCTGACCTTCCAAGTTATCTGGCCGAACTTGCTGCTGCCCAAGCCAGAGATAGTTATGTAAAGGAAGTCTGAGAAAATCTGTTATCTACTGATTCTCTTCCTCCAAACATAATTTTCTTCCTCGACCTGCAGGGGCTGCTCTACAGAAGAGTACCGATTGCTCGGGATTAGGGGTGTAAAAAAACCCTGATACGTATCGATATCCGTTTTTAGCGTGTAAGATACAACTACATGGATGCGTGAAGTCCCGTATCGGTATTAAAATGGCATAAACCGGTCTTTGCCCGATTTAAAAGTTAAAAACCGGTTCACAAACGTTTGTCTCTCCGTTTTTTGCTACCCAAAACACAAAACATTGGCTGAACTGTTGCATTTGATCTCAGTCAGAACAATGACAGCCTGTCAGTGGCCAAAGCCTGGATAGCATAAACCAATCAGGCTGTATTCTCACAAATAACGCCAAGACGAGGAGAGAATGACAGATTACAACTCCCATTCATTTCAACGGCCAATGCTATGCTAGCTACGCTATTCATTTCAATGGCCAATGCTATGCTAGCTACTTCAGCCAAGGAAGATACATCGTTGTTGATTGCGTGATTCTACAGACATCCTTGGATTTAAATAATTATAATAATAATAAATAGGAGAATATTTGTATCATTAACAATTATGTGTAACATTTATAGTCATGATTCTGAGACCGAGCCATTGTGATGTCCTAACATAAATAAAAGCACTATATGAACACTGGAAATGGCAGTGAATAAATAAATAACCACTAAACTCAATCGCGTGGATATAGCCATAGTGGAATAGAATGGACATATCTACATTCTGTAACAGTACCTCTACCTCTGCCCCGGTGAAATTAGGTCTGGGTTTACCGGTGCTTGCTTTGAAATGATTTTGATCTGAAGTTGCTTTCGCGTTGCCCGTGGAGTGTGCACACGTTGCAATAGCATGCCCTTATAAGGAGCTGGCGGGGCGTTTCTGTATGCAAGTTCAGGTGCATGAGAGAGCGCGTTCAATTAAGAACACATTTCCAGGCATTCATGTATCCAGCGGAGATCTTTTCTGAGGTTGGTCTTTCGAGGTTGGTAAGAAGATATTTAATAAGACAAGTAAGAAAATGTTTCGAGAATGAGGTCCATTGTTTCCTCACAACTCAGTGTTTTCATGTATTGAACTGATTGATTGATTGATAGATTTATTTATTTATTTATTTGAGCCTCGGAAAACACATTGAGGAATAAGACCCTCATTTACAATGGTGCCGAGGGTACAATGAATAGTTAATACATTGAAAAATAAAATTAAAAAATTAAATAAATATGCATATACAATAGTACAGGAGTACAAGGGAACGATCATAAATAACAATTTTGAATATTCAGTAAAATACTATGGTTGAGTCAACAGTTACAATCATTGCACGAGAAGTCAGTTGTACATGTGATAAGATTTGAGAATTCCCTTAGTGAAATAAATGAGCACAACCGTAAAGATTTTTGGACCTCATTCCAAATGTAGGGTACCTTATAACAAAAGGCTGTCTTCCCCAATTTGGTGTTAACATGTGGCAGATATAATGAAAGGCAGCTTTGGGAGCGGGTATTGAGGGTATTACAGTTCCAGTGTATGAGAGAGGAGAGATATAGTGGCATTAGCCCAATGATCGTTTTGTAAATGAAGGTCTTCCAATGACCATCCCTTTTTTCAGACAGGGCTGGCCAGCCAACCTTGTTATAAAGAGTACAGTGGTGTGTGCCATAGCGGTCTCCAGTGATAAAACGCAGAGCAGAATGGTATACAGCATCCAGGGTTTTTAGTGTGCTGTGGGATGCATTCCCATAGATTACATCACCATAATCTAAAACTGATATAAAAACAGACTCGATAATGCGTTTTCTGGCTGGGAAAGTAAAACAGCACCTATTTCTGTATAAAAAGCCCAGTTTTATTCTTAGCTTTTTTACGAGTTGATTCACATGTGGTTTAAAATCAAGCTTCTCATCAACCCAGATGCCTAGGTACTTGTAGCTGGTGACACTTTCCAGAGCGGTACCATTTCTAGAGCAGAGTTTTAAACTGTTAAAATCAGTGCTTCTAGCTTTAGTAAAAATAATCCATTTGGTTTTAGCACAATTAAGGACTAGCTTCAGGTCACTTAACTGCTTCTCAAGCATGTGGAAGGAGAGCTGCAGTCTATTTATAGCAGAGTCAATGTGAGAGGCACTACAGTACAGAACTGTGTCATCCGCATAAAGATGAACTTGACAAAGTGGAGTGAGTGTGGAGGCAATTTCATTGATATAAATTATAAAAAGTAAAGGCCCAAGGACAGAGCCTTGGGGTACCCCCTTGTCAATATCTAAAAAAAGCGATGTTATTTTGCCCACCTTTACACATTGGGAGTGACCATTGAGAGAACTCTTTAACCACTCTAGGCTCATATGGTCAAATCCGATAAGTGATAATTTGTGTAAAAGCAGATGGTGGTCAACCGTTTAAAGGCCTTTGAGAGGTCGACAAATAGTGCGGCACAATGTTGCTTATTGTCCAAGGCAGCAATGACATCATTCACCACAAGAGAGGCTGCAGAAATAGTGCTATGTCGGGCTCTAAAACCTGATTGAGATGGACTCAAGAAAGAAGATAGTGAAAAAAATGACTTTAGCTGGGTATTAATAAAGGATTCAAGAATCTTTGAGAGACATAATTTTGAAATTGGCCTGTAGTTGTTCATATTATTAGTGTCACCACCCTTGTGCAGTGGGAGAACATGGGCTGTTTTCCAGGTTGGAGGGATAACACCAGTTGTTATGGAGAGATTGAAGATGTGAGTAATATGTTCAAAACTGCATCGAATCGCACTGAATCGTTTTTTTATCAACATGCAGCTTTTCTTGTATCATATCGTGCCCATGTATCGAGATACGAATCGGATCGTCTTTGTCATGAGAGATTTACACCCCTACTTGGGATGGATATAAATACCAGCTTGTTGTCCCAAAGGAACTGCATCTCCCATTCTTGCAGTATTACCATGATAACCCACTAGGTGGACACTTTGGGTGCATGAAGACCCTCCTTCGCATCCTGAAGGTTGCCTGGTGGCCAGATATCCGAAAAGACACCTGGACCCACATCAAAGAGTGCACTGTCTGCCAGCAACATAAACCCTCTAACACCAAATCCAGTGGCCTGCTGCAGTCAACCCAAGTGTCTGAAGTTGGAGGGATGGTGGGCATTGACCTCATGGGCCCCTTCCCTCGCAGCCGAAAAGGTAACTTTTACCTGGTCGTCCTTGTGGATTACTACTCCAAATGGAATGAGTTGTTCCCTGTGCGTAATAGCCGAACACCTAAATTGGAGATATTCACCGGGTGGGGGACGCCAAAATACCTCCTCTCTGACAGGGGAAGCCAGTTCACTAGTGGGTACACGAGTTCCGGTTTGCCATCAACTCCTCCTGGCAAGAGTCCACTGGTTTTGCTCCAGCCCTCCTGCATCTGGGACGTGCTCTGAAAGACAGAACCACAAGGAACAGGGAGTTCATGACAACCAGGAGATGAATCGTCAGGAGATGAATCGTCAGGGAAGTGGGAAGATTCTGGAGGTAGAGCTAGCAGGGATGCAGGTGACAGAGCAGTTCCTGTCCCAACCAGTTATTTCCCCTGTAGCCCAGTTCATGTGGGGGTTATGCTTGGAGAGCCATGGGAAACCCAGAATGAGGGGGTGTGATGGAGAGTTAAACAGATGAAAACTCAGAGATTCCGTATGTTTTTTGGAGATCTTCAATTGAATGGGACGAGTGAGTTATCCTACACAGTAAGCGTCCATCTAGAGCGGGAGCCTCTACTGACTTGGGGAGAGAAATAAAATGTAATTTTAATTTCTTAGCTAACCTCCAATCTATAAAGCTCTCATCAGCCCCAGAGTCTATTAAGACAGGAAGAGTGATAGTCTGAGATGACGTGATAAGCTGTGCTTGCATGAGAGGTCGAATAGAAAATATAGTAGTGTGGCTTACCAGAGGGTTTCTAGCAGATGACTGGTCTCTCACTGGACATGTAGACCCATCTGAGCACAATAAACGCACCTTCCCTCACACATTCAGCGTTGTCGTTCTTCAGCAGTAAGCCTGGTGCGACCCCAGTTTCTAGCCCACTCGGCAGTCGCCCATTTCTCAGCTCTGCCGGTGAGATGAGAGATTTTATACGCCACTCGGGAGCGCTCGGTCTGCAACTCAAAATGCAGACCACACTGGACCAAAAATGCCCGACAGTCCCCAGAGTTCCCAGAAAATCTCTCGGGACGGGAGAGATGTGATGTCGGAACAGGCGGAGCAATAGTGGGAAATAGAGCCGGAGCCGGAGCTGGAGCAGCACTTGCAGCTGTGAGGGCGTCCAGACGAGCCATGATCTGCTGGTTCTGACTAGTCAGTAGACTTACCTGGTTGTGAACATTCTCTGTCACTGCTTGCATCTCGAGGCGGACAGCGTTGAACTGTTCCTCCGTCTGAAAAAGTCGTTTGCCTTGCGCCTGCAGGGCAGCACGAATACATTCGGAGTCGGCTGGATCCATCATGGCCAGTTCGTACTGTAATGTACGTGGAAGTTTCGGATCCAAATGCTCGACTCGGAGACAGAGATGCAGAATAACAACTTTTACTGAACAGGTTCGGTACACGGTAAGACAGTCCAGACACAAACAAACAAATCCAATAAGGGGTGGGCAGTGGGGATCATCGTTTATCCAGTCCAGGGTTGTTACACAGGTAGCAGGTTGTAGAGGCAGAGGTACCGGCAAGGAAGAGGCAAACACAGATTCGATTAAACAGGCAAGGGTCGTTATCGCTAGAAACTCAGGGAACATGGAAAATCGCTGGGACGCTTGAAACGGGGTCAGCCCTATGTTCCCACATTTCTAAGGATTTTTTTTTCACTGACAATTTTGAAAATTAGGCCCTATGTTCCCACAGATCTATGTTCCCAGATTTATTTTGAAAAATTAGTCCCGGTGTTCCCACAGCCCTATGTTCCCACATTTCTAGATTTTTCTGAAAATTAAACCCTATGGTCCCACATTTCCTGTTAAACCCCAGCCGTTTTCGGGACAAAAACACCTACAAATGCATGCCTAAAGTAAATGATCAATTCCTCCACAATTATACAGTCGATTTGCATGTTCATGTTGCAATTTTTTTTTTTTACAAAAATCGCCATTTTGAAAAAAATCGCGGACCCGCCCGCGGGTAAGGGTTATAGGTTAGATGAACTGTAGGAACATAGGCCCTAATTTTGTAATGAATATTAGAAATGTGGGAACATAAGACCTAATTTTGAAAAAGCTCCTAGAAATGTGGGAACATAGGGCTGTGGGAATATAGGGCTGTGGGAACATTGGGCTGTGGGAACATAGGCACGCTCCCCTTGAAACACGGGGGAAACAAAGACGAATTGGCAACGAGACACAGGAATGTTACGAATTGCGGGTGATGTGCAGGTCTCAAACGCACGACTCAGAACTCAGCAGTACAATACAATAAATGTTTACTGGCAGGATATGGTACACAGGTTGGCAGTCCAAGAGCAGGCAAACAAATCCAAATGGGCATAGGCAATAGAGAAGTCGTTGTACAGTCCAGGGTCGGCAACACGAGAAACTTGATTAATTAACTATATACACACACAACAGATAACGAGGGACAGGTGAGAACAATCAATGTGGGGCAGACAATGAGACACAAGTGGACTAACAAGGGGCATGAACAGGACACAGGAGAAACCAATCAGACTAACAAACCGGGTGATGATTGGGAACAGGTGAGGGGTGGAGACACACAAGATGGCAGATGGCATAAACAAACAAACACAGGAAAGCACATGGTGGGAACAAGGAAGCACAAGGACTAGACACAGGAAGGAAACAATGGCAGACAGGAAGTAACATAAAATATCGAAAGGGAAACAAAGTAAAAGCACGGACAACAACAGCACAGACCTGACAAGGAACACACACAGACTAAATACACAAGGTGATGAGGGACAGGTGCAAACAATCAAGGAGGGGCAGATAATCAACAAGGTGGAGCACACACAAGGCAGGGCGTGATGAGTCTGAAATGAGAGGAGAGATGAGTAAACACACACAACACAGAACAGAAGGATAAACTATAAGAATCAGGGCCCCATTCGTCGTAAGGGTTGAAGCTAAGTTAATCAATTGTCCTTTTAGCCCGTTAACATTAGCGAGCTGATTGAGAACAGCAAATATCGGTTCGTCAACGGCTCATCCGCCTCCAAATCATGTGGTTAATTTCAACCAGGCTAAACTTATCAGGGAAATTGCGCGTGCACGTCCTACTTCAAAAGGCAGGAAAGGTCGATCACCAAAACAATGATTTTCTAACGGTATAATGGTTCTAAACTCAAAGAAAAGGGCAAGACAGTCAATGTGACTGTCGACTGTGGTGTTTGCAATAAATGACTCGAGAAGGTCTTGTAAATTAATTATTCCTTGTCGGCTGAATCGGTAGCGCTCATACAAGAACTCATCATGATGGAATAATGGATCTTGGCGATCGCAAAGAACTCTCTCCCTACGCTAATCTAACTATCAGTCCTTGGTCAATGGGATCTCTCCTTTTTCCGGGGCTGTGGCAAGCTTATCCGGTTCCATGGCAATGTTCCGAAAGCCCATTATTCCGACAGCCCGCTGTTCCGAAAATGTGAGCACAGCAACGTGAACCACTAAAGCCCACATGCACATCCCAATGAATTGATCACACAATCATAAACATATAAATGCATTTATTTCACATATAAATGCATTTATTTCACAAGCATGAACTTTAATTCAGAATATTATTATACACACATGGCATTTGCATCGCGATGATACTTTTATATATAGCATAAGGCTATATAGCAAAAATACTTTTATGATAGCCAACGCATGCATGCTTTGTCAGTGCTTGACAAGATCTGCGTATTGTCCTGCGATAATCTGCCGGTGATTTCCTTCGCACGAGTGGTACCCCATATTCAAAACCAGAGTAGGCTAAGTTAACAAATATTGCCTAGGAAAAGTGATATGCGTGATAGCCCGGTGAGCGCCTCCGCTCCGCTGCGCAAACTAAATGCTGTGTGTGTTTTGTGCCACTTAAAATATTTTCTAAATTATGCCAGGGGGACTATTTTTCGGAATATTGAGATTTCGGAATATCGGGCTTTCGGAACACTGGGCCGTGCCCGCTTATCCAGCTACACTTTAGTTAGCCTGCGCCGGGGCAGGTTAGTGCTAATTGATATGTTACTATGGTGATTTATCGAAAGTTGCTTCCATGAACCAAAGAGAGGGGCGTTTTTTATCTTAGCCTGAAAATGAGCTCGCTAAACCGCTTAGCGAGCTACGACGAATACCCCCCAGGCAAATTAACTTAATAAACCGGACTGGACGTACATGTCCTATGGCTGCGCTCTGTGTGGGATCACCTGCTTTGTTTTTAAACCGAGACGCGGAGGAGAATGAATGGAGGTAGATGTTGCCGTTGTGCAAGCCATCTGATACCCTCGAAATCTCCAGATAAGTTGGTTAACTGACTATATCACCGATCGAGAATTTACCAGGATTAAGCCCTACGCAAAACGCCTGTTTAGGAATACCGTCAGGGATATTCAGAGGAGGTGAGATCGATCCCTTTTTTCCTTTTTTGGTGCTTGTGACATTTATAAGGAAGGATTGACTTTTGCTTTTTGGACAAAAAACTCTTACCACAACTACTAGGGCCTACCACCAATTTCAACTATATTGGATTTTCCAGCATTTGGGATTTTATCTAAATGTCTTTTCGCTACTCCTAATTTGTCACACAGATTGTTTTATTGACTGAAGCTCCTGATGTATAAATGCAATGTCCTTGTAAGTCGCTTTGGATAAAAGCGTCTGCTAAATGACTAAATGTAATATTTTTTTTCTGTCGGATTCTACCACTAGACCGTCTGATCTGCCTTTGAATGTCATTGTCCAATCAGGTAACAGTCAGGCAGTGAGGCAAAAGTCGTGCTTCAAATGGCCCCGCCCCTTCTGGGCGATTTGGGGCGAAATGGCAATCGCCCCAGACCTCTCTCATTGACTCCCATTAAGAGAATGAGACTAATGAGATTAAATCCATTTTTTTCACAAAACAGAGCTCTCAATGCATTCTCTATGGCTTCCGGGAGGGCTCGCCCCTCCATGCTTTCGTCATAAGTAATGACGTAAAAGCGTATAAGACTGTCATACACATAGAAATATATACGTAATATATGTCTATGGTCATTGTCGCTACCGGACAGTAGTCCTTTAGCGGATGGTAGTCCCTGACATTGCGCATGCGTCACTTTGCGACACTGTCGACTGCTGGCGACAGCGAAGCCGCGCCGGGGGCCTCACAACGACAGATCCATTTTCAATCATGGAGGTAAAAAGCGACGAAAGCCAGTTTTATCAAAACATGACCATTTAATTAAAAACAAGGAAGATGTTGTCACAGTGGACAAAACAGATGAGGTGGAGGATCAAAAAGTCTCTCCCCAGTTTCGTTTCATATGTTGACGTAGAGCCTTATGCTGTTAGCCGTTTACAACATAATTAAATATAACATTGAATATACCCACATTATGCGTTAAGACAAGCCCCATATGTTGACGTTTAAACCGTTTACAACATTAATAAATATTACGTTAAATAAACCTACATTATGCGTTAAGACAAGCCAGAGCCTTATGCTGTAAACCGTTTTGTTGTCTGAGCATGCGCGATTATGTTGAGCCTTATGGCGTAAACCGTTTGTGTCTGAGCATGCGCAATGTGAGGGACTACCATCCGCCAAAGGACTACCGTCCGGTAGCGACAGTCATACAGCTTCGACCAAGGCATATTCTGTCAAGATGGCTAACGTTCAGTGCAACAACTCGATTCGCTCTTTGACAGAAACTCCTTTTTAGTCGGCGTACTAATGAAGATAAATTGACAACAAAAGAATTTGGACTTCCTAGACCAAATGTATCCATTCAACAGGCTTCTACAAAGGGAGGGAAATCCTACATCCAAGAATTGGAACGAAAGGAAATCGTGGTCGTGAAGTGGCTAACGCGGTCTGTATTTCTATATACCACTGTCACTGTTCACATGGTTTCACAGTGTGAATGTTCGCTTCTGGCACTAACACTGAATTATTTTCTATGTGATGACTTATTTTGCTTTTGTAAGCCAATACTTTCAAGATCAGTCAATAAATATTGTTGGTTTTGACTTAGGCTATATGTTGCCCCCTTCTTTAAGGTGTTACTGGACATATCATGTGTCTTGTTAAGCTATGTTACATCATTCAACATTTGAGATGTGGATAATGAAAAAGTGGGATCATTTAATGTGGAGCCACATCATGTTTGCTTATGAAGGCTCCTGGATGCAACTTTCCTCCATAGCTTTCCACCTGTAACTAGCTACTCTAGCTATGTAGTTCTGTTGTGTGCTGCCATCTAGTGGACAAAAAGGTATTGCTGTATGAGTTAATCAGCTAACTTAATGTACCTACTGAATGGGTCGCCTTAATCATTATCAAAAAAATGGCCCCCCCTGAGAATTTTTTCAGGAGCCGCCACTGCATTTAACGTAACTGAAAGTCATTGAAACTTGAAGTCAGAAGGTAGGTTGATCGAATTTGCGTGAAGAACTAAACGGCAACAAAATCATTAAAAAGAGGTATTTTGGAGGAATGTCTTCTATTGTTTTGGCAAGTAAGCGGGATATTTTTTTTTATTTCCGTAGACCTACATTCGTGCGTGTGGGCGTGCCTGCGAGCATTTGCGCTGATAAAAATGTATATTACTATTAATTTGTATGTTGCATTGCAAGCTTGCTCTTGTGTGTGTATGTGTGTGTGCCATGTATTAATTTAATGTTTTTTATAAAGAGATACAACTTATATTGAGCAGAATTGAGTTCAGCCTATTTGTCCGGCCCTCCACAACAGTTCCACTATCTCATGTGACTCCTTGGGGAAATGAATTGCCCACCCCTGGTCTAGAATCATGATTGTTATTTGAAGTCTTATCCTTAGATGAACTGCAAGCCTTAAGTCTCCATGTGTGTCCTGCTGCTCGACATGCATGTACTCAATGTCAGATGATGCATCCCCAGGGCCGTAAATAACAGTGCCTTGTACACTTAACCAGTTTGCCTGAACTTTACACACTCAATGACGTCAGTTTCAACTATAAAAAAAAATATTTTTGCTACTCCAGACTTTGTCCAATTTTTCACATATTATCTTCAGACAAAGCCTCACAGAAGTTATCACATGGATTTTAGATTTTCGAAAGTATTCACCCATAACAACCTAACCAGAAGTGAGCCCGTATCTCAGGAACACTTTAATGTATACACACCAAACACACGGAACTGGGTGGACAAAGGGAGCCCTGGAATAAATGATCAGGACGCCAGTGATGTTGCCATTTCCTATTCTGAAATCTTATTTGACAGGGAAGCCGCCAAACGGGTAAATATGTCATAATTTTGAAATTCTTTGATGTATTGATGCCAAACTTGGTAGTTAGCCACAAGACCCGATTTTCAAAATATTTTTTTCAATAAAAAAACTAGTCAAAATCGGTGACCATGCCATAACTGAGCCAATCTTTGGCAAATTGCAATAAAACTGGGTAGGAGAGCTTAAAACCATGCCCTTGATATGATGGCATTAAGTTGCCATGGCGACTATATCATGCTGGTTTGGTCCTCATCATCGCTCCTTGCAGCTATATTTCTTAATCTTCTTTTTCTAGCTAGGGTGTCTACTGCAGTCCCTAGAACCGTATTGTACAAAGATTTGAAATTTGGCACTGATTGGAGAAAAGTCCCCCTATTCTTTTCACCAAGTTGGAGGCTCTAGTGCACACCACATCCTATGACCTAAATTTCCACCATATTGGATTTTTTGGAAATCCCAAAAAGTTATCTACATAGCTTTTTGATAACTGAAAGGTTTAAAAAAAATCACAGGCCACAACTCTTTTTCCAATTTTCACCAAATTTGCTAAAGATGATCTTCACGCGAGCTTCAGATAGATTTGGGATTTTCCCAACGGTTTGTTCTCTACAGCCAAACAGAATCAGTGGCAAAGCAAGCAGACATTATCTCAGCTGTTTGTTGGATTGACAATTGACACCAAAGTTAGTATATGGACTCGAAACACCGTCCTGTGGTTGTACAAAAAATGTAACATGACTCCATTTGACCCCGGGGAGGCCCTACAATACAGCATACTGAATTCAGTGGGAAAGTCACCAAACAGGAAGTGAGCTTATCTGGGTGAAACTTCGGTAAATTAACATAAAACTTGCTGTGAGTGCTTACAGCAATGCACTTGATATCAAGTTCCCATGGCAACTATGCCCCTCATTGCTGCTTAGAGCTATGTTTACTTATATTCCTAAGTTCTACAAAGTTCTGACACCAACTATTACAACATTCTGAGACACCACAGCACATCATTCTTTGCTGCTATACACTGAATGTGGTTAAGTGCACTTTCCCTGCCGCCACGATTTCAACCAATGCTAGTGGCTGAACAGTATCAGGTTAATTCTGGGATGGGAAAGCACCTGAGAATGCAGGTACTCAATGCCGTTTTTTACGAGTTCCCTTTCTAATAATAAAAGCATGCACTGATAACACCGTTTACCATGGGTTCTTGATAGCAGCCTGATCAGAGAAAATACTGAGTTCTTGCAGGAACCTCATATCTTGTCACTGTGTAGAAAATCAATCGAGGAAATGCCTCTGCTGCCAAACATGAAGCCACTGTGTAGTACAGCGTGTTCGCCCTTCAATGTTAGGCAGCGTCGGACTTTGTTGTTAAATGTGAGATTAGTGCAAATAGCAGGTGCTGTAAACTTTACACTTTCAGTACACCTTCTGGAAATGATGATGTATGACTCAGTCTACCCTGTCTTCATTTTATTCCAAGTTGAATTGGGACTCTGGTGATGCATTACTATTAGATCAACACATGGAATTGACAAACTGAGTGAACAGGATCTTGAAGAAAAACAAGAGTCATTAGACATAACACAAAGCCAGACAATGGATGTCCTTGTTTAATCTGGTAAACAAAACATATCAATAACATTCTCATAAAGGTCTACTCATGCCTACAAAACAGGTTCAAATTCTTATTGAACATGTAAAATACCCACACGTGAAAAAGGCAAAAATGAAAATGAATGACAATTTAACACATTCAAATGTTTCAGATGTTGTCAGCTCAATCCTTTGGCTTCTGAAAGCCTCTCTTTGGTTTTTCCTCCAAACTTAGATCCTCATCTTCCAACACAGAGTGGTCTCGTTTTTTGGCGAACCTCTTTTTGATGCTCTCAACTAAATCTGCATACCTACAGGAATGATAAAGAATAGAGAATATATTTAGTCTATAGTAAGAATCATTTCCATAAACAACTTCGATAATTTCGTATGAATCTTGAAGTTACAGGGTAACAACAGAAAACAAGCATTGAGTGCAGGACATTTTAAGCAGCAGCAAAAACATAATGCATAACATTTATTCCAGAAAACTATGATTGTAATAACAGGAGCTTTCACATGGCATTATGTTTTTTTTTTCAGAGAGTGCGGGGGCAAAGCAAGCTTGAGTCAACAATTATTTTTCTCACTTTACTTCCTGTGTTTGACTTCTATGTATTGATGTTGTCATTCAGTAGCTTTTTACAGATTGGTATTTCATACCCACCAAAGTATAATGGCAGGGCAGGGCAGGGTTTAGGAATAGGTGAATTGTTAATTGTCAACAGCCTGCACTTGTCATGGTGTCTCCCGCCGTTTTAATCACCATCACACTATCTGTCTGTGTGTCTGTCTATATGTTTCTTTCATTTCATGAATAACTTGCAAACACTAGTATTTCCTTCTGGAAATTCAAATCTAGTTAAACTATATCTTTTTTATTTAAAAGTTGTTTTTACCTTAAGTAAAAAAAAAACTATTATTTAAAACAAGCAGGTGAACACTGAATACTCCTCACACTGGGGCAGGAGGTTTTAACAAACTCACCAGTTATTCCACCTTTCAGTTTAAGACTTTTTCACAAGACAATGATCCAACTGACTAACCAATGAACTGATGATCTGCTTACCTTGATGCCATTTCTTCATCTGTTATATCGGTGTCCATTTTGGCCATTTCCTCTTCAGGGCTTATATATTGACCTTTGTTTGTAACTGCCATCAGTTTCTGTCAAATAAAAGATAACATTAATACTCCCTATTTATATTTAATTCAACTCTGACCTGACAATGATAGATTGCCATATTCTGAATAGGGGTAACAGTTGATGTCATCTGCAGATATACATGAGATACTTTCAAGACATTGGGGGAAATTCATAAAACTCACAAATAAACCCACAATGCCAGCTAAAACACTGACATGTTACTTTAAGTCCATACATGAAAACAATGTGCTGGTAATCACAGCATGAATTCATTATAACCATCTTGTTCATTTCAGACATCACCCCAGCCATCACCCCAGCAACAACTAACCGAAACTGAGAGGGTAATGAGGTTCATTTTACATAAAATACTAAAATGGATACCTATGGCAGCACAAGTGTTTTGGAATCTGAGCTTCACATTGTGTCCAGAGGTTGTAGCATGCAGCAGGAAATTAGACTAATTATTCCAAGGCTGGTCATTCCCAAGTTACATGGTCGTTGCCTTAGCTAATTGAAGTATTAGTTAATAGATGGGTCTTTTTAGATTAATTTAACATGGGCCTATTAATATGAACTGTGTATTAACCTGCCTGTCACTGGAGTAGCCTACTTGTTATAGTTAAGGATTGCTATTAGAGGTTGCTGAAAGTCTATTGTTTTTGTAAGGATTATTGTTTCTTTTTTCCTTACACCAAAGTGTCTGGGTAGCAAACAGGTACTAAACTTGGTATAAGTGTTCCTGACCTAAGAGATCTCACAACATTGTAATTACCTCCACATGACTCTAGTGGGCACTATAATAAGCATGTTTACTTTTTGGCTCACATCTGGAGAACCGTATGTGTTAGAAACTAAAATGATATATTTCTCTGATTCTTTAGAAGTTGTGAAAATAATAATGATTCAAACTAACAAACTATAATGGTGCAAAGTAAGGGAAACTTGATAGGCATAGGTTGATAGGGAGCACTACAACTTCAAAAACTCAAGAACCGCTTGAGCTTAAAATCTGACATTTGGTATACTTATACTTGGCCCTATTTGCCTACATTTCCTTAAGTGCCAATTGGCTAGTTCGCCAAAACCAGAGTAAAACGACCAATACAAATTCAGCAGCCAATATTTGCTAGTGTAAATAGTCAATCTTCATGAAACTTTAGAGGCTCATACAGAAGCTAGTATGAAACAAAAGGGCCACAAAGGGGCACTGTAGTAAACACATTTACATTTGGTCTCATATCTCAGTCATCACATGGCCCTTTAACCGCCAATTTACAGCCCTTGCTTCTTTGGATGCATGAATATTGTTACCACAGTGAGATTGATAGAAAAAGCAAGATGGATTTTGAACTGCAAGTATAATAACATGGATGCAGTATGCAGGCTCCAGAATGTGGACCGAAACAAACACTTTACACACCAAAGGAACAAATGAAAGGAGAAAAAAGGGATAAAACATTACCTCAATCTCAGGATTGAAACCCTTGAATGAAATTCTCCCAAACACCAAATTCTCACAGGATACAAAACCTTTCTCCATTACAATGACGTTCCTTAAAGAAGACAAAGACATATAATTATTCATCTTAAAGTCGTTTGACACTATTCTGACAATTCATTCCACCATAAAAAAGAAATGTACCTAAAGCAACTGCAATATTAATATCAATAACAACAGCAGTAACAATAACAACTACATGGACGGTACACAAAGCTAAACCATGGAATTTATGTAGATGGATGTTGATCTGCTGCTCTGTAAGCAGCTATTAGTGACTTGAATTGAATGCAAGCAACCATAGAGAGCCAGTTTAAGGTAATTAACACCAGACTGGCATGTGCCCTCTTCTGCTGACCAAAGACCAATCACCCACTGCATTCTGGACCATCAGCAATAGGCTTGCTAGAAAAGTATTACACTTGTCAAGGTGGGAGACGACTCGCTTCAGATCACTGCAGTCTGATCACAAATCAAGACAACCCCCTAGGGTCATCATAGCTTGTTTGCAAACTCGTTTGCATTTCGTATCTCTATTTAAGCTTCTTTAAGCCACTTTATTAAACTTTGGTCTGAAACTCTGTAAGAAACACGGTGAAGATAGGACCAAACTATATACATATATTGATCTACCACAGGAAGACTCAGGGCCCGTCCAAACGGAACCGGTATTGCCTGAATCTGGACACATTTTTTGTCGGATCTGCCTTCCGTCCACACGAACACGGCGGGTTGGGTCCCCGAATCCGGCTCCAGAGTGGATACATTTCGACACGCCAGCGGATCCGTGTTCGTGTGGACGCCCGATACACACACATACACTTAACCCCGCTGCGTCACTTCATAACAGCAACAACAAACTAAATCGATGTTAAGAAGCTGGTTAGGAAAGGGATGGCATCAACAAGCCACACTTTAATCCATCACTGTTTAATCTATTTGCGTCAGACCATTGTTCAAAACCAGTTTTAAAAGTGTCAGCAATAGCCTATATGAGCAAATCTGACGTGAAACGATTTTTATTATAGATGGAAGTTACAAAACGGTAACTTAACACAAACAAGGGTTATGGCGAAGTGTGCGATTCTAACTAGTCCTGTTTGAGTGCTCACAAGCTCACAATAGGTTCACGTTAGGAACCCGACTTCTGTCTTCTGTCACTTTATGCGCATACTCCATGTCGTCTACTACAGCATTTTCAACCACTCCGCTCCGCTCCAGCGTTTCCGTGTGGACGCAGACATTTCTTGACAATGCGCCGTGTGTACACCATAAAATTCTTGTTTCTCAATTGAATTTCAGGCCATTTATATTACAATATACAACTCAAAACTGTACGGCTCCTCAAAATGTTGCACAAAGTTCCATTGATTTGAATGGGCCACCACAACATTCAAAGGTCTGATATGTCTGTATATTGACAGCTGCAAAATAATTAGAGCATTTCTTTCTTTGAAAATATATATATATTTTTTTTAGACATAAGAACAAATTCTACAAATTAAGACCTGACTGAAATATTCGTCAAATTATCACATCATCTTTAAGGTTGCGCTGATGACTTATAAAGCACTGCATGGCCTGGCACCGGAATAGATTTCTGAGTTTCTCCACCCCTATACTCCCCAAGTCCAGAAGGGTGACCATTCATTTGCAGTTTTGGCCCACACCACAATTTGGCTCCCAAATTCTTGAACAGCCTTTTCCAAATCCCTTTTAAAAACACATTTTTATAAATGTGTCTTTTCATATCTGTTAATTAATCTTTTAACTGCATTTGTTTAGTTCATTTTAATTTCATACACAAAGTCATTTTATATATCCAACATATTCTCATACATAGTATTCTATTCATTATAATTTAATATATTGTTTTTATATTATTATTACTACATGAGAAATGAACCATACTCATGTGCCATAAGTTCTGGAAGGTCCAAAAACCAGTGTTCATCACTAATGACTTTCTTTTCATCCTCTTCTAGTTGTTTCCTTGCTTCTGGATCAAGGCTCCGCTGCATAAACTGTGGAGAATCACAGAAACATCATAAACATTCATCCACACATTATTGTGTTACAACTGCTTCCAATTTAACAATTTTCCAAACATCAGAAATAATTTAGATGCTGATAATGGGCCATCACACACCCACTGAACTGTCAAGGTAGAGCATCCTATAAGCACCTGAGGGGTTGAGGTCACTAAATTATGGCTTTTTATATGGCGTCCTTGAGGTCTGCTGATACCTAAACCAACTGGATTTACTTTCCAATGTGACCTATGTTTTCCAATCTTAAGAGCTACTCATATTCGAGTTCAAATGTGAATTAGTCTAACATGTTCTCCAATCTTAAGAGCTATTCAATTGCGAAATTGGTGTAGTTTGATATACCAAACTAAAGCATATAAATAAAATCTAGGCTAACAACATTGCGTGCTGTTATACCGCAGTGTTCTTGGGCTTTTACTTTGAATTTGTACCCTCTCCCATCCAAAATCGAGACCGGAAGCGACCTTCACTATTTGGGCTAGTATGACGCTGCTCTGAAAGGAAACGTGTTCTACACGTTGGTTTGCTACTTGGGTTTGCAACAGCTCTACTGCAGTTGTAATTTATTTTCTACTCGAGTTAGTGTAATGCGCTTAATCATTAGTATTTCGCCATATGCAGGCCTGCAGTACATTCTATATATATAAAGTTACATAATTAACGTTACAGTCCATCACGAGTCCACTTTAAAATGTAATGATGTCCATCAGCATTACTATCTTTCACCGGTACATAATGCATTGATAAACAATTTAACCAAATAATAAAGATAAATCTACAACCAAACACATTGGCCACCTCTGGGCTATCAAATGGCAATCGAACATAACGTGACAAGCTAGCAACTCACCTTCATCTTTAGGACATTTTTGGACAGTTTTGCTGTCCCGTCGATATCCATGCTGTGGCTAGTCAACGTTACTCTTCTACTAAACAACACCGTTTCGGTTTCGAACACCACACTTTACGATACAAAGGGGATTTAATCATTACTTGACTAGCTTTAAAAAATGGTTCATAGTGGCATAAGCATAAATCCTTCAGCTTGTTCCTGTTTAGCTCTTTTCTTTTTCAAAACAAACCCACGTAGTAGCGTTTAGCCAGCGACAATAGCGAAAATGTCTTTATGGCCACCATTCGTATGTTTCCTTCAAAATAAAAGTCGAAACTTGTTTATTAGTTTAAAAATATACAAGGACGAAAAATGCTCCTTTAAACTGTATGCGCTACCGAACGTACAATGAACGTAAAGATGGGAATATACAAACCAAAATGGATTTTTCTTTTTTTAAAGCTGAAAAAAGTCATTTGTTTCTCCTAAAAAATCTGGTAAATGACAAATACAAAAGAGAGATTGAGACTGAGCGATAACATGTTTACATGTGAATGACATCACACCGCCATCTAATTCCAAATAATATAAATTGAATTGCCAATAGCATGACAAATTTGTACACTGAATTGCCAGTTGCAAATGCATTTTAATTAGAATAAAGAGGTCCAACAACCATGATGACATACTGTATTATTATATTTCTAAAGACTTTATTCTGGTGTCACACTGACTCCAGACCAACATTTACCTTTGAATTAACACTATGCAACAATTTGACAATTTTGAGGTATGGTTTTATAGGCAACTAGTTTTGGGACAGTACCATCCTAAAATTCCTTTTGGAACACCCTGCAAAAATGGAAGTAAAGCTTTCACACGTGTGACATTGTCAGCTATACTGCCAAAAGACACCACCTATTGGTGGTGTTGGCAAGGTTTATGCATGCCTTTTAGGTAGTTAGCTTACTAGTTTTGGAACAGAATTCCGTATTGCTGCTTTAAGTTCTAGCTCACCATTAACAGTTCAGGTACATACATAATAATAATAATAATAATGTTCTCATATTAGCTTTCTCAGGATCGATTATTTAGCAAATTCCCCAAAAATGGCTTTAAATATTTTCGATGGAAACTTTTGATACCTCATGGCACTTTGTCGAATGAGCCCAAATATAATTCAGCTAAGATAACTGGAAAGCTTTAGGGACCTTCAAGCTGAACAATGGTAGCGTGTGCACGACAATAACAACGGCCAAACACAAAACCAGACTCTAAATCTGTGAGCACCTCACACTAAACGTTTGAGCTTGTCAAATAAATGCCCACCACCACCCAAACTTCGCCTCTTTCCTGTCATTCCAATTATTGTGCTGCATATGTCCACCTCATATGTCATATTTTACTGCATTTACTAATGGTCATGTATTTGACCTGGCCTGTAATTGTCTGATCTTTTCAAGTGTTTAATCGCAAAAGAGTAGCTAGGTATGCATATTAGTCAATCTGCTTTTGAGTATTTTCCAATGTATCCCATTCATTGTCTGTGAGGATACTTACTGGCAAAATCATGGAATGTCCACCTAACCAGATTCTGGAAGAATGACATGTACTGAATGCGGTGGGACAATTGTGGTTCCGTTGTTATCTTTTCCTTGAATAGGTAGGATAAGTGTCAATGGTAATGGAGCAAGTAAAATAGTTTACAGTACTTAGGGGACAGACTAATTGAACTAGCCTTTGATCTTACAGTTCCAGCCTAATTTAACTAGCCTCTGATCTTACAGTTCCAGCCTAATTTAACTAGCCTCTGATCTTACAGTTCCAGCCTAATTTAACTAGCCACTGATCTTACACAGTTCCAGCCTAATTTAACTAGCCACTGATCTTACAAAGTTCCAGCCTAATTTAACTAGCCTCTGATCTTACAGTTCCAGCCTAATTTAACTAGCCTCTGATCTTACAGTTCCAGCCTAATTTAACTAGCCACTGATCTTACAAAGTTCCAGCCTAATTTAACTAGCCTCTGATCTTACAGTTCCAGCCTAATTTAACTAGCCACTGATCTTACAGTTCCAGCCTAATTTAACTAGCCTATGGTCTAACACAGTACTAAACATAATTGCTGATGGCTTTCATAGAACAAATTTAAATTCTGGAAGGAAACTCAAATTAAGATATTCAAGACTCATTTTTATTCATGAGCTGAATTTATTATTTATTTCAAGTGAAATTATTTACAGATGACAACATTTGTATTTCTCATTTTAAAACTGTGAAAATAAATTATGAAGAAAGTTGACAAAAGTATTTTACATTATATTTACTTATATACAGTATCATACTTAAGAAATGGTGCATGAATCATTTGAAAGTATCTGTGAGAATGTGTTCATATTCATTGTCAAAATCCCATTCTTTCCAAAAGATTTGTCTGGAGTATCTGTTCAAAAAGACAAAGAGAGGGCAGCGGAAGAGTAAGTGTATGTATGTGCAATATAGCCTGATTATTATCTACCAATGCATAATATTTCAGACAAATGTTTAGTTTCATATTTGGTAAATAGTTGTTTTGAAATCATATTTTATTTTCTGTATGTTGTTTTTAATGGATATATACTGTATTCAATTCAGTAAACTAAGTTGTTAAATCATTGAGGAAAGCACAGTCAAAAGCCTCTGTTCAAATAACATCGCCTTCATTTTTTGTGCAAAAACCAAACCAGTTTCCAGTGCCTTTTACTGTATCTACCTACACTTTGGGTCACATTACCTGTAACGAAAACTGGAAATCGTGTGGCAGCATTCTGAACTTGGAGGCGGATCAAACAGTGCAAGTAGTTCGGGTGATCCCGGGAGATGACATCACACTCGTGGTAGGGAAGCACTTCTACCATTCCTGCTTCTTGACAGCAATCCAGGAAATGCTTCTTATCATGCACATCTTGATGTGACCTGCATGGCGGCAGAAATGAGGTTTTATGTTTTGAGATGGACAATGCTCGGTGACTCTCCTAGACTCTGTAAGCAGACACTGAAAGCAAATCTGGTGCATATACCAATTCAGTACATTCTTTTGTGTACACAGCATGTTGAAGAGAGAGCAGACATGTACAATGAGTTGGTCTACATAAGATTTACCATGCATTTTCTCTGAACCTCCGGCTGTCTCTGTAGTGCAGAAACCATTTCCACTTTCCCTTTTTGCTGAGCTCCTCCAAGAAGACAACTATTTTTTTCATGTTCTCTGATAGGTAGAGTAAAAAAAAAAAAAGGTTACAAAATTATACAGCATAACACTTTGTTTATGTGAAATGTGTTTAACATAATTCATAGTAATTCAGGTCATACCCAGTGACAGTTTGTTTAGGGCTGTTCCTTCAAACACCACAAAACCCCCTTTGCCAAACAGCTCTTGATGTGTGAGATTGACAACGTCATCTGGTTGATCAATGCCAGCAAAGAGAACACTTGATGACTTCTTTAGTTCCAGCAGATGAGGAACCTAAGGGTCAGAAACATGACTTCATATTCCAAGTATTCTGGAAAAATGTGACTTTGAAAGATGCAGTCTGTGATTCGGTATCGGTTTCACAAAAGGGTGTTGATATTTGAGCTCAACAGCCAATCAAATGACACCCCTCCCTTCTGTGCTCCTGAAGCACCGTGTTTATTGACTGGGATTGTTTACGGCTCGGTCCAAGCCACTGTGTTTGAATCTCATTTACAGAGCCAGGACTGTGTACGACACAAGGACTCTTTTTAGCGCAAACACTGAACGAACAGCTAGCGCAAAGCCATTTACAAAATCTTAGGTGGGGCATTGATCTGTATCTTGTTTGTACAAGAATGTGGAAGTTGGAAAGTGGAAGTTATTTTAACCAAATGTACTATACATCTTTGCTTTTAGTTTATATTTGTATATTTGTTATATTTGTTGAGGCTCTAGTCACTTTCTAATCATACAGCAGGCTACAGAAAATGGTATCCCTACACTATATATAAACAACGACCTTAATCTACTCTACACTATGCCTGTCCACGATAACTGGTGACAACACAGTCTGCTCTCAGCATACTATATATATGTCTCATATAGACTTCTACAAGAACATAAAGGAAAATAAAAATGTTACTCATCCCCACAGTCTGACGTTGAACGGTCCCCAGAAGTTTCTATCGGTTTTCTTCATTTTTACTCCTTAAAACAACTAAATGCATTTTTACTACAACCTATATTGTTCATTACCTGGCATATATGCTTAGAAATGTCTTCATTCCTCAAAATGATAAGTAATGGAGAAGAAGGTCTGCTGTTCTCCAGATCAAACTGATCTGGCTCCACACTGATGTGCCCTTCGTTCTCCAGCAGGTCCTGAGAGGAACATACTTTAGTTTATCATGCAATGGTTCAAACAAACCACAGATTATCAGAACTGAATAACTGTAATTACCTTTGTCTCTCTGAAAAAAGGATCCTCTGATGTCACCAGGATAAAAAATCTGTACTTCGTCTTGCATGCCTCTCTTACCACAGAATTCAGACTATCGTGAAGGCGCTCAAACAAATCCTCCTTCATCTTTCCACAAAGTTCAACAGGCTTACTGGTTCTGAGCTTTGGAGAATCCTGCTGCTTCCTGATCCTGTCAGTTTGCCTGGTGGTACTTCTGTTTGTACAAACATCCTTCATCATTGCATAATACGACTTTGCGCATTCCGCTGCAATAGCTGAAATCTTTGAGCAAGCTGCTACACTTTCTCTCTTGCAGGAGAGCCTTTGGAGACGATAGGGCATATGTCCAGATCCTTCCTCCCTCTCCTCTTTCCGATCATGCAAAGTAACCTTAATCTTGCTTTCAGAAAACACTGGAAGAGCATCACACATTTCTTCAGATGCATCCTGTTCATTTAAACATGAAAACTGTATGGTCACAGGACTCTTGCAGGGCATGCTCAATCCCTCCTCTCTTTCTGACTTGCTGCATTTGAGAATATCATTCATTTTTTCTGAAAAGATTAGATATTCAAAATCCATTGAAGACTGAGTGACATCATCCTTAGTCTGATGCAGATCATCCCACTTTTGAAGAAACTTTTCCACATATCTTTGTGTGCCTTTATGGCACGTGTTCTTAATTGTCCTAGAATGCATAGTTGTTCTAGGTTTCGTGATGGGATAGTTCTTATAGGTCTTCTGCCTGTCTTCATCATCCAGCACAGCACATATGGGGGACTCATGGCCAGACAAGCTGCAATCTCCTCGTTTGAAATCTACTGTTACTTTAAGTCCCTCCCCTTTTCTGTAATTCTTGAAGGGTTTATTACAGAGTGATTCTTGCTCACTTTCACTTGAAGATGTACTAGAGCTTTGTGACGATTCTTCCATTTGGCCAGTCCTCAAAAACGTACTGTTCACACCAAAGTATAGTGCATCATGAAGTTCCTCTTCCTCTTCCTCCCAGTGCCAAGTCTTACCAGAAGTATCAATGTGTCCTGGATTTCTCCTCTGCTGACAATGGCTCCCTGATGAATGCTTTTGTTTAGTTGAATACAAATCTTTCCAACAACCCCATTCTTGTAGTTTATCTTCCATTCTGGTTATTGAGTCTGATTCAGTGTCAAGAATTTCTTCCTCTCGATTAGTTTGGACTTGTTTTTCTTTCCTGTCCCTCCTTGTACTGGCCTCACTTATAGAATGGAAACGGTCATGTGGTGTTCTCTTTGAGAGAACTTTGAGAATCGACTCTGAATCTCTGGCGTATGGGTCCATACTACTATGTCTATGGAATGGTGAAGTTACATCCTCTGACTTAAATTCCTGATCAGTCATAGAAACATCCTCACACTGCATCTTATATGATTCGGTGCTTTGTACATTTGACTCCATATAGTCTAAGAAACTCCCTTTGAGACCCTTATTTGAGCTGAACTGGCTAACACTGTTAGGATATTTCCAGTGAATCTTTCCACTTGACTGGCTTGAACTGCTGTCAACGGAGGTAGCAAGTCTTGTTGAGAGTTGTGAGGGCCCTGAATTCTGTCTTGGCCTAGAGTTAAACTCCCGTTTATTATTTCGTTCTTTCCTGAACCACGAGATCATATGGCCAAGAGCTGCTAAATCCAGTCCTTCAGTGTCATACAAAGCTTTGTCATAAGGGTCTGAACGAGCCTCATGAAAACTAGGCTCACAAGCAGCAGATCCACAATCTGATGGAAGTTCATCCTGTGTTGGGGTAGAGCTTCGGCTGAGGGCACTGCCTGTACCCATGGTATGACTTCGCTCATCAACACAAACACTAGCATTATCAGGTATCTCGTCAACAGTAGGAGTGAGAGATCTCTTGTCCTCAATGCCTTTTAATTCATGCACTTTGGTTATATGACATGGATCATGTGCTACCTGACTTGATGTCAACACAGCCATTTTGCTTGTTTTCTGTTGTTCTTCTACATCATTTGGCGTCTCAGTCCCACCTGCACTGGACTCATCCTTTGTCTCTCCTGCCACAATACTTCTTGACTGTTTCATTTGCTCATTTCGCTCTCTTGTTAATGTTAAATCTTCATCCACATTTCCTTCATGATCGCTTTCATCCTCCCATGCTTTCACTACTGCCCCCTCTAGCAAAATCTCATGTTCCGCACTTTGATGATCAATCTCTTCCATAGCCTCCATGACTGTGTCAATCTCTTCCATAGCCTTCATGACTGTGTCAATCTCTTCCCTAGTCTCCGTGACTGTGTCGGCTCGACGTTCATTACCTGCAGTGGATTTCTCACATTCCAGGTTGCAATCTCGCTGTACCTCCATGGGTACCTTGTGTTCATATTCATTTACAGAATACGCCAGCACTTTATGCACTTGTACATGTTTTTCATTCAAATCCATGACTGTTTTATCTTCAGAATAACGGTTATTCTCTTCTGATGTTGTTTCTGTGTTCAGATTAATCTGTACTAATGCCTGTGTTTCACCATCAGTGTTACTCTCTTCCCCTTCTACCACTGGCGTCCTTGGTTTTGATCCAGTCTGATCATTCATCTTCAGATTTGCCTTAATTTCAGAGTCATTATGGGTCTCCACTGCTGTTTCAGGGTTAGTGTCATGATTCTGCTCAGTTACAGCTGGTTGAACTTCAGAATCCTGTGGAGCCTGTGGAGCCACTGCTGTTTCCGGTTGGATCTCAGTCTGATTCTGCACAGCTAAGCAAGGCTGAACTTCATTTGGCGTCTTCACTGTCGCTGCGGTTTCAGGTTTAGCCTCATTCTGATTCTGTGCAGTTATGACTGGTTGAACTTCAGCATCATATGGGACCCGCACAGCCACTGCCGTTTCAGGTTTAGTCTGATTCTGATTCCATACAATAATGACCGGATCAGTTTCAGAATCATCCTGCTTTGGCTCAGTCATGGTGGTTTCAGCTTGACTATCTTTTTGATCATGCGGAATCTTTACCGTCTCAACTTTAGAGTCACTTGGATCATCCACCATCATGACGGTATGGGAATTTAAATCACTTGGATCATGCACAGTCATGGTGCTCTCTGTGCTGGGATCAGTCTGCTCTTGTACCATTTCAACCCTTGAATCAATTGGACCATGTACATCCAAAATTACACTTGCCTTCAAACCATGTGTATCCTGCATGGTGGTCTCAGCTTTAGGATCATGTAGATATTGCTCAATCATGATGGTGTCATCTTTAGAATTGTTTGCATCCTGCACTGTCATGACAGTCTCAACTTCAGAATTATTCTGCTCATGAACTGCCACTGCTGTTTCAGCGCCTAAATCATTCTGGTCCTGAACTGTCATGACAGTCTCCATTTTAGAATCATTCTGGTCCTGCACTGTCATGACAGTCTCCATTTTAGAATCATTCTGGTCCTGAACTGTCATGACAGTCTCCATTTTAGAATCATTCTGGTCCTGAACTGTCATGACAGTCTCCATTTTAGAATCATTCTGGTCCTGAACTGTCATGACAGTCTCCATTTTAGAATCATTCTGGTCCTGCACTGTCATGACAGTCTCCATTTTAGAATCATTCTGGTCCTGAACTGTCATGACAGTCTCCATTTTAGAATCATTCTGGTCCTGCACTGTCATGACAGTCTCCATTTTAGAATCATTCTGATCATTAACTGCCACTGCTGTTTCAGCAGAAGAGTCATTATCAGTTGGTACAGACGCTGTTGCTTCAACAGAAGAAACAGTATTACTCTTTACCGACACATGTCCAAGGGGTTTGACAACACTATCATGATTGATAAAAACATTGCTCCCATTATCTGGGGGCACTGTTGTAGATTCCCCACGAGCAAAGACGTCTTCAGTGTGATTTGGAGATGTACATTTTGCCACTGAGGAGATGGAGTCTTCTTTATGACCAATTTGATCAGTACTGTTTAATTGAACAACAGTTGCACTACTGCCCTGCTGGGCCAGCTCTTTGGTGCCAGGCAGAAGTATGTCAGAAGACTTCTGTGTTTCACTCCATGTATTTGCTGCCTGTTGAACATGAACATAATCCCTGCTTTTCGGGGGCCAGTTTGTGACATCATTCACATGGTAACTGCTCCCAACAACATCGTAGACCTATTGGAGAAAGGAAGACAAAGACAGTAGGATAAAAATAACAAAATAATAAGATAAGAATAATATCATTCCTTCATGCTACTTACTCTGAACTGAGAATCATTGTTGGTTGAGACGAGCTCTGACTTTCTTTCACTCAATGGACTATTGGTGTTTGTGTTTGTAGGCCAACCAAGGTTTTCCAAAGATTGTGAGTCATGTCTTTCACTGGAGGATTCCCTTGTCTTGGTATTTGCAGACGTAAGGTCCAATGGCCTACAACCTTTCAGTGACAGATCTAACACCTCAGATGAAGATGCGGAGGCTTTCGTAGTCTCATCCCTTTGATTTAAACCCCCAGGCTCAGAAGGCAGTGGTGAGGGAACTGTCGTCAAAGAGGTGTTGAACTGTGATGAGACTTTAATCCCCTTAGATTTAGAAAATTCTGAAGTGGAGTGAAGTTCAACTTCATCAGGTAACTTTGTAAATCCACCATCTTGCATGAGACATTTTGGGTCGATGTGAAAAAATCTGGATGCTGATCTGCTGTAGAACAGACCTATCCACATGTGGAAGATCAGATGGACTTCTTGAGGACTGTCCCCGATGTTGAAATCCCATGGGCTATTCAATAGAAAGGAGTGAGAATTTTTAGAAACATTGTAAATTCATGCCGTCACAATAAATTACAGGTTTCCCATGCATTCATGATGGCACATTTATGCTAAGACCAGTTGTTCTTCTATCAGTAGCCTGGTATATCTATGCTTAGTAGTTTATATGTATAAGTTTCAGGTATGCATAGGTGTCAACATACACTGCTTATTATTATTCATGAATATACATATGGGTCAAATAGTTAAGTGCAAAATCTTACATCAATATCGAGCTGGTTCTCATTTTAAATGTAGTTATTGAGGAGCACACTAAAGCAGACTTTTAAAACAGACTTCTCTGAACAAGCCAAATACTACAAACAAGAGCTACAGTTGCTAAGCTACCTGTACAACAGCAAAACCATTTTTGATCCCAGGTACCTACACTTCCAAGTTTGGCTCTAAAAGGTAATGTTGATGTTTCATTGCAGTGTAATGTGCAGTTGATCACTGATTAACTTCGATTTCCCATTTAAAACACCGTAACTTTTCCAGAAACGGGTTAAGGAGGGGACTTCCGTTTCATAAAGTATGTCTTCTGACAGTACAGAGCTACTGAAATGGTAATCAGATTTAATAATTTAATTATATTATTTTAATTACATATGAATGCATATTTTTGGCCAATAGCCATGGGAACCATGTCCTGTGCTTTATTAACTACTATAATTAAAATTATTCTCCAAAGACAATAGGATTGACAAATGATGACATACCCGTGCAGTGCTCTCGTCACAGTCTTATCATGTGGGTCATTTGTGAACTTGCTGTCCAGGCTGAAGTCATATTGTTCCTGCCACGGTCTTGTCACTTTAATTGATCCCTCTTTTTCAACAATCTGTCTATGCCGTTTAGACCTCGGCACATCCTTGGAGATGGACGACATCAGCTGTTTCATGGGTGGCTCCCATCCATTTATGTTTACACGTGTTTTATCCCAGGAGTCTGAGGAGGCCTCGCGATGTACTTGTAGCAGTATCCTGTCATCTTTGCTACTCAAAGGTCTGCCTTGCAGTCTCAGAGAATTTGGCAGGGTGAGGGAATCTGTACTTCTTGAGAAAGCCTTGAGAGGTGCACCTGACAAACCTAACATCAGAGATGGTGGCTGTGAGTAAGAATGATCTTTCGAAATGACCACAACACATTGCCCCTTCATAAGAAGAGCCTTTGACAACAGAGACTTTGAGGGTATCGTGAATCTGTCAGCAGGGTGCCCCAGCAGTGCATGAAGGACAGACACTGCCTCTTGAGAGCCACTTTCCTTCACACTGTCTTGCCTTCCCTGTCTTTGACTGAGCTTGCTCTCTAGACCTACTTGAAGGTTTTGCAACATTCTTTCATTTTTGCCACTATTGCCACTGAGGGCTATGTCAGCCAGTAAGGTCAGAGCATCAGCTGGCAGACATGCAGCGTTGACAACTCCTTCCAGACCGCAGCTCTTCTCATCTGAACCAACACATGGCTCTTCCAACACATGCCCAGTGAGGTCATTAGCTGTTTGACACTGAGCTTGGTTTAATTGGTCAGTGTTATGAGCTGCTGCTGTGTCAAAACTGAGGCACTCTGTAAGGATAAGGAACAGAAAAGAGGTAGACAGACAAATATGTAAAAGCACAACATTTAAAAAAAGTAGTATGACCTGTCAGTTTATTTCAAATGAGATGATAGAACTACTTACATGTTTGCTAACAAACTAATATCTTTAAAATGTATTTGATAAAAAACTGCTGAAACTGTGTGAAGAGCAATAGAAAACGGAACAAACAGAAAAACTGAATAAATACAATGATTTATTCCATATATTTTTGGAAATGCCTCTGCCAAGTCCATGAACAGTGTAAAGGCACAGATGATCCTCTGATATACTCATTCCCACTACCACACCATGGATTAGTTGATATATATCGCTACCTTCAGCTAGCCAGAGGGGCTTCCTGCCAAAACTAAAATGAAAATAAAAGAATGAAATGAAAATGCAAAAGCCTTTTTTCATTTCGTTACCATGCACACAAAAACGGGCAAAATTAAAAGGAAAAAAATGTAATCGCAATTTCATTTAAATTATGTGTACGAATGATGTAGGAGGCTGTTGTGTAAAATCTGCAAATTTAAATAGATTTGTTTACATAGTTGTCATGGCGGCAAAAGCACTGAAAGAACTAAATGAATGAACTGGCTAACGTTATCTCTCACGATCAAGTTAGCTTGTTATCTGTCTTTATGTGTGAACAGTTATATAGGCTACACGAACAGATATTACTGTGGGCAATATTAGTAGTATATAGTTACTACATTAACTACTACGTTATGTGTCTATATGCGTTATGTGCTAACAGGTGAAGTAGGCTGACTCTTCCCCCTATCCCCATTGAAACAACATCAAGACGTAATGTTAACGCTACTCATCCCTGGTTGACCATTCAAAGCGGTGGCTGCTTCTCTTAATAGCTCTGCTATGCTACTGACTTCCTGGAGGCCATTGTAGATTTATATTTAAGTTTTGGAACCGAGAAACATCAAAGATCACAATGACCACCAAACATTATAGTTTGTGTGTCAGATTTAATGGTAACATTTTCCAGATCTTAACAGATTGTTCTTTGTCCTCTCCTGATGATGAGGAGGAGCTGATTAACAGTTTTGTATCAGTGAAATATGATCTTCACAGAGCTTATGGGTAGTGTAGTACTGATAATGTATACCAGACTATATTTACCTTTAATCTGAGTTTATAGAGTATATGAATATATAGATTATATAAATGAGTAAATATAGGATAAATAAGATTGTATACAATTCATTCATACAATTAGCTAATCTTCCCCTTCACGTAACTTATGATCTAATGAACTTATGACAGGCCATGGCAACTGTAAACAAATCCATTTTAAATGCAGACTTTTCATTTTAGTTTCATCAGGAAAAAAAGCCCGCAAAACGTTAAAAACATTCACATGAATGTCTTTTAGATTCTTATACACAGCTTTCTAAAGGGAGGAATTAAGTGTATGTGTGAGTGTAGGGTGACAAAACGATAAAGACAACAAGGAAGAGAGGAGAATGAAAGGCATAATAAAAAGACTGACTAGGGCAGTGGTTCCCAAAGTGTGGGGCAGAGGGGCGGAGTTACAGCAAGAGGGGGGTGTGGGTCTCAATTCAGTTGAGACTCAATTAAGATTAAGAGTCACTGACAGGTTTGGAAATGAAACCTGTCTGGGTCATTCCACGTGAAATCAACCAGTGCCTGCCCCTTGACTCTCAGATTTTCCTTATTCACTGATATTATGTGCCCCAACATCGCAAAGGAGGGTCTGCCTGTCAAATCACAATTGCCTAAACATAGGTTTACTGGTGAAAACACAAATCTTTATGACACTCCTGGAGGGACAGCATGAGCAGCAAACCTTCGAGATGTGTAGGCACACAATTTCAGTTCATAGAGAAAATGAGGGGGTTGAGTGGGAAGGTTTTCCTAAATTGCCTCATTTGACGTGGAATGACCCACTGATATCCTTGGAACTAGCCTAGCAAAACTTGTATAGTTTTTTCCCCAGGCAAAATATGTTCCTAGGCCCCACTACACTATATAATATGATTTGACATGTTTACTTCTCCCATCTATGGTCTTATCAATTTAACAGCACATGCTTATGTGATGCCAAGTGTGATGTGATTCTAGTACAAGAACTGCACTTTTGTTGAAAACCTTAAAAAGCTAATAAGGGTAAAACAACTAATCTTATCAGTAAACACTCACCATTTTCTTTGAAGACGGCTTTCCTCTTACGCAATTTTCTTGGGGGATTGGCACGTTTGTTTCTAATTGTTGATGCCTTTTTAGGCGATGGCACATCTTTAAATTGAGTCAGCTCATTCAAGTCTTTACCCAGTTTCATGCCAGGTTCCAGGGTTTTTTTGTCAGATGGTTCCTGTGCAGAATCCAGCAAACTCTGATGTTTCTGACTTTGCCGAAGGCCCTCAGAATCCTCAGTTGTGGGAGTTGCTGGGCTGGCTTGGTCTGAGTTACCCTCACAGACACTGTCACTGTTGTTTTTACGGTCATCGTTGCTGTGAACATCATCTTTAAGTCTCTTTAAATTAGGCTCAGACTCACTTGTTTCAACTTCTTTTGTCTTCTCCGCAGCTGAAGCAGCATCTTTTTTGCCTCTCCTCAAAACAGTTCTTAACTGACTGATTGAAATAATAGTGTATTCAGCACTTCTTTTCTTCTTCTTTTGAGAAGAGTCTGTGCTACAGGGTTCCTTAGCCTCATCTATAACTAACTTTGATTCACTGGAAGACTCATTTCCAGTGTTGTGTTGTTCATGAACAGTGGGAGACTTCTGTTCTGACTGACATAAAGATGAGGGCCTGTCTGGATTCTGAACTTGGGATTCCTTTGCGTGTTCTGTAGTTGCTCCTATGTCTTTGGTCAAAGCTAGTGAATCCTCTTTGTCATCCATTACTTTTGGCACCAATTCATCATTTACGGTCTCACTGATGCCTACACTGTCTGCTCTATCTGAAGATATTGAAAGCGATTTTGACTCTTCAACCTCGGTTTTCTTCAAACCACTCTCATCATCAGCTGTTTTCTGCCCCTTCAACGCTAACTCTAAATCCTTATCGAACACTTCAGTGCCATGGGGAACAAATATCCTTCCGCAGTCAGTAATTATAGTTTTTAGGTCACACCTTAGACTTGGTCTGTCCATCTTCCTTTTTGGTGGATGGCTTCTTGTAGTCTCTATACTACATTCTCCCAAAATCTCTTTCTTACCCCTCTTGGGTACATCAGTTTGACTGTTCTGCTCTATCCTACAACGTCTAGGAAAACTCCTACACATAGTTTTAGAGGGAGTTTCTGAGTCAGATGATTGGTTTTCTTCTCTTTCCTGACTCTGGGAATAACTATTTTCCAAACATTCACTGGATGCAGAATTGTTGGGTTGCAATTCAGCCTGATCAACAAATGTCTTGTTAAAATCTTCACTGTTCCGTTTCTGCAGGCTTGACTGAACTTTTTCAGTATTTGGTTGGTTCTGTTCAGCCCCCACACAACGGTCATCTGTGACCTCTGCTGCAACATTGGGAGATAAACTGCTGGACTGCTTTAAGCTAATTTTTGACACAGGTGGTTTCAATATTCTCTTGCGTTTCCTGCCTCGACGCCGAGGTAGCGTCCTCCAGTCAGGTTTGGTGGGTGCTTTGTTCTCCATTTCTGGGCAAGGAGCCACATTTGCCTCAGTCTCAGCACATTTGGCATCACTAACCTCCATAGGCACACTGGTCTTTGAACTGATATGGAGTGTACTTTCATTAGTCATCACTTCCTGAGCAGATGAGCTAATCTTCAGTGTCTGGTCATCACAAGAGTTCGCAAATACACACTCCTTTGGGAAATCTGTGGACGTCAGTGATGAAAATGACTCTGTCAAGACTTCCTGTGTGACCACTGCAGCTGCAGGTGGTGATATCTCCGTGGATACTGCTGCTACTGTAAGTTCCACCCCCAAAGTTGTAGGTGAAGTTTTTGCGGCAGGACTGCTTTCCTTGCTCATTATCTCAGTATTCCCTTTACTTAAGTCAGACAGATCATGCTGCATTGATTCAGGGGGTGACTCTGGCGGCTCATAACGGTCTGATAACTCTTCAGCAGCAGAGTTAATCCCCCTAAATGTGTCAGTAGGGCAGCTGACATCTGCTTCCAAAGGCTTCTCAAGCCATTCCCTTGTTGGAGTCCTAGAAGCCTCCTCTGGTGATGAGATGCAGTAATACACCTCATCATCCGGGTCATCTCTACGCTGCTCTCGACCAACCCAAAGCAGCTCAGTAGCCCTTTTCACAGGAAACTCAAAGGAGCGAGGCTGATCCAAGTACGATCTCATTTGCAACTGGATGACTTCTGTCCACTTTGGTGTTGGAAAAAGGTGTTTGAACACATAGGGCACATCATACTGGTCAGGAAACATACTGGCCTCCCTTGGGGGACTGCTCTGCAATCCTGGATGAATCAGAGTCCCATAATGCTCAAGGTGTTTCTCCATAAGTATTCTGATTTTCTCATGCTGCCCTGGGCCAGACTTCTCCACTTCTGTCTCTGCATAGTTCAATGCTGGCAGGACTTGAAGAATCTCAGATGATACTGGTGACTTTTTTCGACAACTCTTAGTATCTGAAGAAGAAAAGAGACAGTACTAAGGGTACTAATAATTACTTATTAAAAATAGTGTCAGATCAATGTTAATTTGCATTCATGAAAATGAAAGACATACCTCGCTGTATAGTTCGAGATTCTGGGAATATAAACAAGCCTTGTAACGCCTCTGTTTTCTCAGAGTTCGCATCTGAAACAATCAAGGTCACAGTTGGAATTCATTAAAAAACAAACAACAATTATTATATTCATTTGTACTGTATTCATCTTCTCAAAGGCAAGGCAACAAGATGTTGCAAAGACTTCCTGTCTAATTGGCAAACTGTCTACAAATCAAGAGTAGATCACTGGCCAAGTCACTTCCATAAGTACTGAATGGCAAGGGGGATTTATTGAACTGGTAACTGGCAAGTATGGGATCAGCTCATTAATGTGGCTACACTGCATTAGCTTGTACAGATTGATCTACTCTTCTCTTATGAAGTTATCCTTTCAGAAAAGGCATGTTCTGTGACCTGTTACAATAACCCACCCTGACACCAAAAAAGAAAGATCACAGTCTGAATATTATCAATAAAATAATATGGTGTAAAATGATTTGCAGCATTGGTACAACATGAACTGTATGAAATTGAAGAAAGTGTTCTACCTTCATAAGAAAGGAAGTAAGATGAGTGTAACAGCACGAAAAAGCCAGAGTCACACAACGTAAAAACAAGAGCCTGTGGGCAGAAAGGTTTTCATGATGAGTAAAAAGGTAAGACTCAATGTAGCATCATTCTGGAAAAACATATGGATTAAAAAAAACTCACTATGTCCTTCTCTTTCAGCTTTCCAGTGAGAAGTGAGAGAAGGTTGTCATCTGCCTCAGTGGATACCACTTCATAAAGACTGCAACATTTTCCTCCCACCATAACTGCAACAATAGAATTATAATACTGAGGCTGTAACAGAGAAAACACCTAATTACAGTATTATCTACCACAAAATTGACCTTGTGACATTATGGACACAACATTTACTTCACACATATATGGTTGTCTAGTCTTGTTTTCATTTAACAACACTAAGCTTTGTTTGTTTCACAAGCCCAAACTGACCCAATCCCTACCTTCACCAGAAAAACAGGTTTCAAAAATTTCCTTTGGCAATAACATCGTCAGATCAGATACTCTGATTACACTTTTGATCCTTAATGTCTTCGGGCTGAAATGATACAAAATATGGAGCAAGACAGTGTTTGAAAGAATGTTAAGACATAAGTAGTGATTAAATTACATTTGATAATGGCAGTCAAATATAACCACAGAACCTGAATACATGACTCTTTCTCAACTAAGTGTAAAGTAAAAGGTAGGAACATACAGTTGCGCTGGTAACAAAGCTCCACTGCTGGACTTCAGTCCAATTTCATAGACGAAAGAGTCAATCACCAATTGGCCTGTCCAGGGCTGGTAGCAAAACACTGTTTAAAAAAATAAAAAAAAGAGTGGTAGTAATCTCTACACAATTAAAAATATAAAACTGTAGTAGAAAACTAGATGAAGTGACAGTGTACATCAAACACACAAGAATGATAATGAATAGTATTAAACTATGACTGGCATTGCACACATTTTCCAAAGTTGTTATTAACCTATTCATACCAGTTATGCCTTGTCAAAAAAAGGCAGTAAGTTATGTAATGCCAATCTAGGGGAAAGCTATTTCTGAGTGTGAAAATATCATTCTTACCTGTTTTCTCTTGACTGAAAAAAAGGAGAGAGGGGATGTGAACACTTTGTACAGTACCATGTACATGAGCATACATACTTCAGAATTAAGCCCAGCATGGGCACTGAAAGTCACAAAATCTTTTAGGCAATGTTCTAAATAAAAGCATCACATACATCTAAAACAGATCATGGCAGCATATGTTTTTAACAAATAATTGTATAAAAAAAATCCATCTTCTAAAAAAAGCTATACCGTAATTTCCCGACTATTAACCGTGCTTTATACATTTCTGCGCACAGTAACTCTGCGTGGGATAGATACAGTTCCATTCACATTCAGTCATCCATAACATTAAAGTATCGGGTGTCGTCTGTAGCTTATTTAACGGGATGCTACGGAACACAACCCTTCACGAGAGCTGTGTACAACATGCAAGGTCTCATGCCAGTTAACCTAGCTACTCTCGAGTTTAGGGAACCATCTTAACTGCTGGTAGCTGCTAGCATGTGTTAATATGAACTCATGTTAATATGTGTGAATATGGACTCGTGTTAAGCTGCACAGGCACCCTGAGGGTTTCTGTCTTTTCCTGTTATCATTTTATTCATTCAATTGAGGAGACTGTTCAGGCATGAAAACGGGTCAGGGGTGAAAAAGGTGAGAAGGATATTACCCCTCTAGGGGGGTCCGGGGGCATGCTCCCCCGTAAGACATTTTTTAATATTCCATATTTTAAAGCATCAATCTGATGCATTTAGAGATGCTTTTTTTGCCAACCTGGGGAGAGCTGGAGAAACTTAACTTCAGCCATGAGTCCAAAACTCCTTACTAAGTATTATGCACTGATGTCACTGGGTCTAACATACAGTATAAGAGGCACAATGTGGTAATGCATAGCCCCCACAAGAGATGGTGGACATGCTGTAACTTAACTTGTCTACTCTTCCATCATGATTGACAGCCAGTACAATGTTATGTAATTCAGATTTTAATTTGGGCTGTCAATAGATACAAAAAAATTAACTAATTAATCTCACATTTTGAAAAGCATTAATCTTAATTAATCGTGATTAAAAGTTTGTTTGACTTCTTAAGACTAAATCTTATAAATTAACGAGTAATCACTTTCAGACAGCGTGTATTTTAGACACTGTTGTTTAATTGTATTTTTTTTTTTAACACAAAACTACACGCAGAACTGTGTTTTCAAAGAGGCTCAGGCCTATAACTCATACCTATAAAGTGCCAGCCAGGTACAGACTGTGTGCCGCGGAGCTGAATTTTTCGTGCTCTCTCGCCGTCATACAAGGAATGTATGCGACGGTAAATCGTAAGAATTGTCCCCTGAAGCAATTCGAATCATCTCAGACAGCCCACCGTCCTCAACTATGTTGATGGGCCGACAGTCACCGGCAACCTAAACTGCGTAAGTGTTGGTAACCTTTTCACGGACTGGTCTAGTTATTTTAGTGAAGTCGTGGAGTGTGGGTTGGCGACCATCTAACCTGGGACTGCTTTCTGTCGGGTGCTTTGCATTAAGGTGATAACTTAAAGACGAGCTGCTTCTGTGATAGCTAAATTCAGCTTGACAAATGCTACATACAACTTTAGTTTTGTCGGTTGTTCCGTCATTTTTACTCTTAAACAGAAACTTTCCGCCCAACAATCCCTCTGCTCTCTCCATCTTCAACTACCGTCTCGGTCTCTCCTATTCCTGACTGCAGGCACGCGGCGGTTTCGTGTCATGTGTCAATGCACATCGGAAGTAAACAAAGTTGCGTTAACTGACTGAAAATATTTTATCGCATTAATCTCGGCCACAATAATCTCATACATTAACGCGTTAACTTTGACAGCCCTAATTTTAATACATTTTATTGGCAAAGATAACAATTTACATTACAGTTCGTAATACTCTCAGAACCAGATCATTTTTTCTTCTTTGCCTGAACCACCAGTGTCTTCATGGCCCGCTTTCGCTGTTTTGCCACGTCTCAGCCTCGCCCCTTTCTCTTCTTCAGCAGGCGTGCTTTTAGCTTCTGATGGTGGTCTGCACTGGTGATGCAAGGCAACTTCGCGTTAATATTTCCATGCACTCGCGCTCCCTTCTGGCACGCGCACCTGTTCGCGATTCACTGAATCTCGCGCTCCCTTCTGGCACGCGCACCTGTTCGCAGTTCACTGAATATGAATACCTACAACCCCCCCCCCCCCAAAACATTTTTTCTCATCGAATCTACACGATTCACGTAGGTCACCTATTTTGGTTTCTAAACGGCAAATTTCGCCGAAAGGTGAGGGATTTTCATGCCTGCTGTTACAAATAACTAGCTATCATTTCATGCAAACAGAATTCTGACATTAAAACTGTTTTTTAAGTTTTTCTTTAGCTAGCATAGCAACCATAGCAACCAGGAAACATAACTTGCAGCATAGCCTAAAGCAACGTTTAATTTCTCAAAATCAGCTCACCAATAAATGCAGTCTTGGGTTCAAAGTGAACACAACTACTTGGGGATGATGTTACATTGACTTTACGTAGACATTAAACAGCCTGAGATAAATAATGGAACATCAATGGAGCAAGGGCTTACTCTGATATCAATGTAAGTTAGTGAATGAAGGGGGAACAGTCCCTCTCCCCTCCCCCTACTCTAATCATTCAATGGTTGCAAGTCCCACTGCTTGCGTGTCAAAAGATTATCATTTATAGTAGCCTACGAGGTTGCCAGGGAATCGATTAGCGCTTTGACTTGAGTGTTTAACATCCAAACACCATTACACTAAATAAGTGCTCAATAAATGTTTTTCACTGTGAGTGGTAATGAGGTATTTGTGCGTGTGCGTGTTTGTTTGTGCAGGGAGGGGGTAGCATTTTTGCAAAAATTCCCATCCTTATTTCATTCAACTCTTTAATGGCTAGTAGCGCTCGCAACATTAATGCATGGCATTTAGTTTTACGAGACACGATTAAATAATATTGAATAAACAGCGGCCAATACACAGGTTTTTTTATGAGACTACATAAAATATTGTAATGTGGTTCATAAATGGTGCGGTTAGTCGGGAAAATCGGGTAGAGTTACCTTTTCTCTGATGACTCAGGAACAGCCGGCTCTGCTTTTTCATATGAGAATGCCACTATTGCAAATGGGCAGACCTGCCTAGGACACTTCTCTGTGTCTTTACCTCCATTCAAAAGCTCATACATGTAGTGCTGTAAGACATACACATAACATTGCTCAGGAACACACATTTTACCTGTATAAGAAACTAAAAAGGCATTTCTAATTGAAACATTTCAATTATTGTTTCTTCTTCTGGGTACTGTTACAAAAGGTGGATAAAGCGCTCTCTGGGTTTGTCTATAAGTTAATGTTAGCAACCTGTAAGAGGTTAAGTCATTCACTTAGCTAGGGCATGTCTGTGGCATGTTTTACTGATTCTTTTTTTTGGGGGGGGGGGCTTTTATGCCTTAAATCAAATAGGACAGTAGAGAGAGACAGGAAGCGAGCTGGAGAGAGATCGGGAGAGGGATTGGGAAAAGGCCACAAGCCGGACTCGAACACTTGTCCCCATGGGCGTTCAGACCCATTCATGGTACATGGATGCTGCCGCTTGCGCCACAGCTCCCCCGTTTTGCTGATTCTAACAAATAAACGATTTATAGGATTTGATTGTCTCATAGTGCCATTCCTTGTGGTAATAATCTGGTTTAGTTGTTATTTGAGTATTGGTGAGCCTACGCAAGAAATAGGCTATAGCTTCAAAATGACCTAGCTATCAACAGGCAACGAGGCATTTCTGTGGTATCTTTTGTCTCAAAATGCTTGAAAAGTGTGCCCTGGATGTTTTACGCGATAAACACAGGACTTAGTATATTCAAATAACTTTTTTGAATTACCTGAGTTCTCTCGAATGCCAGAAAGGAGCTGGTAGTGGCTGTGACTGTTCTAAGCTGATCTGACTCATGGCAATCAAACCCTTCTGTGGGAACTGTGAAGTTCACTGTGTAGTTCTCACTCTCTTCTTTCACCCTGCCCTGTTGACAAGACATGAATATTTAGACAAAGACACATATAACTTTGAATAATCATTTTGTATATCACTGAATTCAACACAAGGGAACAAGACAGTTGTGGACACGTTTATTTCTAAACACCCAGTCTAGTTTAGAACAATGTATTTTACATTATTTATTACTTTAACTGTTTTGGATAACACATACAATCATATGATGATAGTTACCTTGGTGAGTCTCACTATAGCAATATACCCCGACTTCCCACAGTACCATCGTTTCACGTCCAGGCAGTCTGAGTACTTTGAAACACACACTCCTATCAAACAAAGAATCACACATAATATCAGATTCCTGGTCTATTACCCAGGCACAGCTCACACATTTTACAAAATAGCAAAGCATATATTCACAGATATGTACAACTTCATGAGTTGTTCATGAGTAGTTGTTATGGTATGTTTATAATGCCATGCATACCATGATCTGATACCGTAATCCTGTTGACATTAGTCATGATTACACTATTGGGCCAATGGCAGCTAGGGCCACTTTGGGCCAACCGGGGCTAATGACCTGGGGCCTCAAGCTCAAAAACTAAAATAATATGTGTTTCTACTATTTGGCCGATAGCCCCGCAATCTTGCCCTTAAACACACCCGTAACATGCCACCTTAGTGTAAACATCACCCATTTCACAAGCAAGTGGGAAGTTCAAGTTGAGATATCATGCGATAAAGCCTGGATGCCAGGCACCTACGACAGAATAAGTTAAGAAAAGATATAATCTTAAATATTTTCGAAATTGCAGAATGTAGATGTGTCCATTCTATTCCACTATGGCTTTATCCCACGATTGAGTTCAGCGCTTATTTATTTATTCACTTACATTTGCAGAGTTCGTGTAGTGCTTTTATTCATTTTAGGACATCACGATGCCTCGTACAATCATGACTATAAATGTGAAACGTAATTGTTAATGATACAAATATTCTCGTATTTATTATTGTTGTAATTATTTAAATCCGAGGATGTCTGTAGAATTGATGTGAATGCAATCACCAACGATTTCTCACAAATTCAGCCCTTAAGAAAAATCTGTCCGATTTACGACTGCTATTTAGTGTTCTTAAGTTCTGGTCTAAGTTAAGAACGAATCCCAAATCCTTTCATGAATGGCAGATTTGTCCCGGAAACTTCATAAGTGGAGTTAAGAAGAAATTTCTTCTTAACTTGTTCTTAACTGCATTCGAGAATGAGGCCCATTATCAGTAAAAATGAGTTTAAAACAATAATAATAATAATTTATGAACAGTAAATGAAGTATATGCTCGTCATCCAATCTGTAAAATACCAAGTTGGACAAAGCCTAAATGCAAAGACTATAACTGTACAGCCATTTATTTCTGAATAGCGCTGTGCTCATCTACAGGTCTACACATTTACAGCTATTGCACAGGATGTCTTTTATTGCAGATCCCCACAGCGATTAGATAAAACACATCTATTACTATTTCCGTATTACCCAACTTGCCCTTTGTTCAAATGTTTAGGATGTTAACCTGGCTCAGAAAGCCCTGATTTACTGTCTTTATCTATGTTATCAGTTCTGCATTGACATTCTTTTTCATCAGAAGCCTGAATGTGTAAAGCGAACATTCCAGCAGGGACTTTAGTGCCTGTGTGATGTCTATAAGCAACTTTTACACAAGTCCTTGCTTGTTGCAACAGAATGCCGACCCCTTTTTCAAAGAAAGGAGTGCCCTTACCTCCAATTCCAAACACCACCCACACAGATATGAAACCAGAAAAACTAAACCTTCCACATTCTTCTGACCAGGCCGACAAGAGGGCCATTCCAAACCTACCAAACTCACTTTGGGCTTAACATGCAAACACTTAATACATTTATTTTGTTAAACTGTGCCATTAGGTTCCAAAAACGTTATATATATATATATATATGTGGCTTTGACATTACCATCTTGTACAGTTGCTTATTTAATAGAACTTGTTTAAAGTTGGGATTTTCCAAATATCACAACAGATTAGTTTGATAAAATAAAGCTTGTTACTACATGAGTTAAATCAGGTGGGTTTAAGCAAGGGTGCCTGTTAAAATGAGCTGTATCACCTTAAATCGCACATCTCCCTTCTGACAATAGCCGGTTGGGGTCTTTTATGATCTACTAAATTCTTGAAGTGTGCAAGACAATTTCCCACTAATATTTAACAGCAATATGTAAACCAGCACAATCTCTGTGGACTTTAGCCTGCAAGGCACAACATCTTGGTGGCACCTTGTTAATTGCACAACAGTACGTTCAGGATGAGTTCAAAACATGTTTGGGTGTTTTTGTTTAATGTGGGCTGGTAATGATTCACATGAAGAACAGACATCTGTTCTGATCTAATCCCCCTACTGAACACAAGCATATTATCTTTAGAGCAGTAGTTCAAGGGTTCTCATGTTAAACCATGTAATTCATCTTATATTAATGATAAGTACACATATACAAGGTATATACTGCAAAGAAATGTTCTTTACTGAACTGCTGCACATTATCTAAACCACTGTGTTCTTGATCTTGTGTGCAAGCTGTGTGTGTGTGGGAGGGGGGGGGGATCTTTCTTGTGCATCTCTGGTCCTTGAATATACCTGAATATACATACAGTGTTCTCAACTTTCACTTTCAAAACTATCAGAGCACCAAGCACAAGAACATCTCAGCAACAAAGTGTGAGTATTAAACATTTGGATTTTCCTCTGTATTGCATGCAAGCCCTCAACTGGTTAGATGTCAGATTTCAGTTATTCTAAAAAATACCAAAATATTGTTCATATCATTTCTAGTTGTATTTTTACAATATAATTGATTATGTTCATGCTACCACTTCATGCTACACTACACACATACCTCATCATCTGAAACGGTTGATCACATTACAAATAGTTACATCACTTTACCCTTTGAAGGATCTCCAAGCGTAGAGATTGTGCTGTGACCAGTGAGTAGACCACTATCCCCAAGTTTGTTTGCCTGAAAGATGCATCAAAACAATATTAAAACTTGATTATTTAATTACAAATATTTAAAGCAGAACATACCATGATATATATCAATTAATTTTCCGATACCTTGCTTTCATCCTCAAACAACAGGAAGCCAAACGACTCTTCGAGTTCCTCCTCAGTGTAGCCTCTCTCTCTTTTCTCCACTCGGAAGGCAGCGTACTGGGGAAACATGTCACTAGTTTATCTCCTAGATTTATTCTAAGTCAAAATGGGAAAGAAGCAGCAGTCTTCTGCTCTTCATTTGCCTCTCTTATCAATGCTACCTCTATTGCAAAGGCAACATGCCATGCAAAGTAATGACATAGTTAATATAAGAAATAACCTCCTTAATGCTATCCAATGAAGTGACAGCCATGGTACATTCAGAATGTATCACATAGCATTTAAAGACTCACCTCTTTAAAACTCATCTGTCATCCTGATGTATTTGTTCTAATGTGTTTGTTACAATTTGTATTATTATTATTATATTATTATTATTGTTAATTTTACTATGATCTGATATGCAACACTGTTATAAAAATGTCATTGGAATGGGCATAATGCTTTGGCTGTTTATTATATTTTTTTCCCCAATTTATTTTGTAGTTCACTTTAAACAAAAGTGTCCGCTAAATACCATATACCATTTTCATCCTTTTTTAAACAGTTTATTTTTTTTTAAATGTACAGATTTAAACAGTGACTCCAGCTTTTAAAGTCTGTTTGACCATTTTATGGAGTCATGAGTTTCTCCCCACACATTTGGATAGGAGCCTGAGCTTGCCGAGTGAAGATGGTTGCCTGGACTAGCATGTTATTTATGTTGTCAAACAGAAAGTATCTTTAATTAATAGCAATTTATATTCATGTCAATAATCTGCTATCATTTACTCAGGAATTTAACTAAAGCTAACGACACAGACTAATCCTAAAAAACATTTCAATAATGGGATCAATGACGTTACCTATACACTCTATACTGTAAATAAACATCATTCAGAGCAACAAACCATGGTCATGTAACAGATAAAATATACTTAAATAACAAACAAAAGTAAAACAAACTGCCCAACCAAATTTCGCATAATAGCACAAGTTGTGTTCAAGTGAGGAATGGCATAATCTCATGGGTTCATTATCACAAGATTAACATTCAGTGTCTGTGACAAGGCAAATGTTGCTTGTGTCTTTTTTCCAAACTTGAAAGGTTTAAGACAAGCAGTTGTGGCTAATTGCGTTGCTAATCGACTTAAATTAGTTTTGAACTAAAGTTAGTCAAGTCTCCTTCTGCAGAGCCGACATGTTTCCTTTTCTGTATATGGCAGATGCCCGTCTATGCTGGTCAACTCTGAATAATTGCAATGCAGCTGACGTCCCTCTTAGCATAGGCCAGGTTTGGTCGAAATGCTCTTAGATTTAAATGTTCTTGATCATACTGATGTTACCCCCCCCTATCACTTTTAGATTTTTACGTTTGGTCTCTGGTCGCAAAGTGATGTAGGCTACTCTAGCTACTCCAGCTTATACCTCGAAATAACCTTTGTTCCTATATGTAATGAGTTACTTGCAATGTGCTTAATAACTTAACCAACTAATTGACTATTAAATTAGTTGGCAACTATTTTTTTTAGCTGATTTTAGTCGATTAAGTCGATTAGTTGTTGCAGCCCTAGATCAAAGTAAATCTAATTGTATTTTAAACAAGTTTCCCGTCTTTACAAAAGCGTCTTGCTGGCAAATGGGTAAAACCTAGTGGTTGGAAGGATACTGACAAAATATAAAGATCTAAAATGACAATGAATTTGGGGTATTTAGGGTTGCAAGTGATCCGAAAAAGTATTTTAATATGTCATCTAATTATTGTTCCTCTTAGTATGCCTCACATGATTTTTTTTTTGTTCATAAACTGACGTTACTCTGAATGACATTTTAATGTTTGTCTTCTGTAACTCATGGTAAAAACACATGACGGCCTTTATAATATACAGACATTTTTGATGCTTGAAAACTCCTTTTCATCTGTAAAAAAAACAGATCACTTCACATCCTGGTAAAACTAAAATTGTTATATGGAATCTAAAGTACTCACTCGTTTCTGCAAGATATCATTATTTATCAGATGTGCAGAACTGTAAATGAAAGACTTCCTAGACTCCTCATACAGGTAAGAGTTGTATAAGGGGGGCAGAATACTGTCATCAAATATTGCTGAACCTGGAAGCACTGGCTCCAAAAGACCTGGTGAAAGAAAAAAATGGATACTGTTAGAATTGTTACTGTTGGTTTGGCGCATAGGCGACTACACAGGATAGCCTTTTTCTATCTGCATGATCAAAACTGCCAACCAATTAACCTTGAGGTGTAACCTCAAGCAACATACCATAGTGTGCATTTTCCAAGTAGTTACCAGAAATTGTTTATTCTCGCTCCTGAAAACCTCATCGTCTTTACTAAGAATGATGCAATGTTACTTAGGCCTAATTTTCTTTTTTTTAGAGGTAACACGATGATAAAGCTACAATACATTGTTGTTTGGAAAACAGTGGTTTGTGAACTTTGAACCAGAGGTATTCTTTACCTTTATATCGAAGAACTGATACATGCCAGCGAAGCGAATGTATTCCATTAATTTCTGTTGGAGGAAGGCGATTGTGACAGACGAGAGAATTGGGCCAAAAAAGTTGGGGAGTTTCATTCTATGCAAATGAGGAGCGAATTTCACTGGTGGCCAATCAGATTGTTTGGTGATGTCTCTGACTGTTTGAAAATTGCAGGACTATGGTGTCGTTCGGCCGTTTAATTTGCAAAAAAAAAAAAGCTTGGAGGGCCTTGTAAGGGGTTGTTGTTGTTCCTGGTATGTTAGATATTTAATCCTGTGCTAACTTTAACAGAATGACAGTTCTCATATAAAGACATGGATAGCCTACAAGCTGGTTAGCTTGCTAACTAGCTCACTACTCCAGTCTGTTACACTATTTCCACACACCACAACATGCCCACATCGCTGGCATACTACAGTACTGACAGTAAAGAGACCAAGCGACCAGCTGGCGTTCGTTTTCAATGAGAATTGGTGATTTACAGCGACAAGAGACAAGCTGCCGTTTCATCGGCAACTAGGCGGGTGGTCTATTTTATGCAAATACTAAGCGACGCCATACGGCAACTGTCACTGCACGATGGTAGTCCGCTACCCGATGGTAGTCGCGCACATCGCGCACACTCAGACACAAATGGTTTACAGCAGAAGGCTCAATGTCAACATATGGGGTTGTCTTAACGCATAATGTGGGTATATTTAATGTAATATTTAATTATTAAAAGTGTGGACACAGAGTAAGGGTAAAGGCAAATAGTTTGTATTATGAAGAAGTGAGAAAATATAGCAGTAAGTAAAACAAAGAAAGCATTGATGTGTTAGCCAATAGAACTTGACAGGGAGAACAAAAGAGGATATCCAGTATATCTTTAACTTCTTTATTATACAAACGTTAAGAACTTACAGCTGTATACAATGACCAAACTTCATAAAGTATACCGTCTTTCGCGAACTTCCACTAGCTGTAGCTAGCGATTGTATTCCGCTGTCGACAGTGTCGCAAAGTGACGCATGCGCGACTACCATCGGGTAGCGACTACATCGGGTAGTGCGCATGCGCGACTACCATCGTGTAGCGACTACCATTGTGCAGTGACAGCGACCACCAATGGGAGAGACTTGTAACTTTAACCTCAACTGGAATCAAAAACGATGGACCAAACTCCTTAGACAGTGTTTTTTGTATATAAATGTAATTTGTTTGGCTTTTTTCGCCTTAGATGTTTTAAAAGTTACCGAGAAAGACACTATATAATCTAAAAACTTGTTATTGTAAAAATATATCTGAGGTGATTTGTGAGACGTCTGCTAGCCAAACTGTCTAACGTTAGCACGTTAACAAACTAACTATCTACATTTTTCAGTGAAACTGACTGGGATTCATTGTACAATAACCAACAACTGCATGTAAAGATTACTAAAATAATTATTGTAATAGCAGCATGGTCAAGCCAAATCAGCAGAAAAAGGCTGTCGGATTTACTGGTTAAAATGTTTTAACATTTTTTTTATGTGATAGAGATGATAATTTTACCCTCCCATACCTTCATTGTGTGCTGTGTGTGAATATAATAATAGTTTATGATCATTAATCAACTTTCATTGAAACTCAGGTTCTTGTTATTCAACAACACTAACCATTGTACCACTGATCACACATGGTCAATTTCCCACACTTAAAAGTGGTATCTACAGTATTGTGATAAGCAAGCCAACAGATTAAAGCAAATCTGGCCCCCCACTGACCAGACGTCTCATCGGCCCCCAGGTAATTTGAGAATGAGACCCCTGGTTTAAAGGTATTGAGGCTCCCTTACAACATACAGGTAAACGGTCCTAGATTACATTCTAGAATCTTCTGAGTAGTTCAGAGCAAAGTCACGTGTGTTAACAGCTCTATGACTGAAAACAAAGGATATGGCACACTCCCAAGAAGAACCAGTTTTTCAAACATTACCACTCGAGTGAGGCACACAAACACACATTACAGACAAGTCGTAAACTATGGTTAAACTTTCTCATTCGCAACAGCCTGTCACCTAAAATGTAACAGAAATGTTAGGTTGCAATGCAAGTTATTGCATATGTATCCCCTTTTAAGTAACGTTAGGCCTACGCACACCCAGGTGTGACAAGGTTACACATGTCTTTTGCCCTGTAACTTAGGTCTTTACAAACATAGTTGCCAAGTCCAAACTGTGTATAATTGGGTCAAAATATGGATAAAGCTAAATGTGCTCCTTTCAGAACGTAGCCAATTAGCTAGGCTAATATTTTTTCAACGCAACCTGTGAGCTAATTTAACTGTACTTGGGTTTGCTAGCTCTGACACTTTAGTAGTGTGACAGAACTTGATGCGTTTTGCCAAAACCCTCTGAGTTGTACTAAGAGCCAAGCAGCCAGTGTAGCAAACTAGTCTCACACGGTCTGACCTTCGCTTCTTACTGAGACAATCATGTGATAAACACAATACTGAGAATAGAAAGCTGCCATTTCGTCAAAGATCAATCTAAAATGGAGAAGCTCATAGTCACCTTCTCTCGGTCTGATATCATTCTCCATGATTAGGCTAGCTAGCGAAGCGGAGTTTCTGGTCAGTCTGTTTTCTCTCCTTTTGAAGAACATCAGAAGAGTCTGTCATCATCAGCAACAAAAAAAGTAATCCAAAATGTCATAAATCAGTAGCTTTGTGTTACTCGTTGGCTGCTCAAATTCCGTATTACTGTAGACAACACATTGTTACGCCACTGGCTTGCTCGGTTAGGTCCTCTTGGGAAAATATGTTGCAACCAGGAAGCGAGATGTCATAAACAGTTAATGGGAGACTTAAGGCTGGAATACCGGTATCCTTATTTTGCAAATATTGTCATTATATTTCTGCATTAGCCTATATCTTACTCGTTAAGGACGGTGGCGGTTCGCTCCAGACTTTAAACGAAACCTAACTTGTCAAGAAAGAAACAGAAAGTTAAGAAGTACCAGTCTGCCATTTTGTAACTTCCTCAATGTAAGTCAGGTTGCTTGCTGGTTGTTGCTGCTGTCAGTAAAGGCTATGTTGCCGACAGCAGTCTTAAAGCGGTCAATATGTCATAGCCTACATCAATAAACTGTTTATGAAACAAAATGGTTAATATTTGTAAAAAATGTCCGCAACTGTCATTTTGTGGTTAACAGAAGCTAACTGATTAAACATCCTGAACATCTAACATATGTAGCCTACACGTGAACATGTCACAAAAACGAAGGGCTTGCAACACAGGTGTTTAACACAGATGTATTCAGCAGGGCTTAGCCAACATTATTGGCAACTTAACTGAAAAATAGTGTATAACAATCAATTTAAGTAAAAAATAAAACGGCATTATAAAATCCCCCCAAAAAGTTACAACTGGTATCCAGATAATGCAGTTGGACGAAATCGTGTAGGCTACTGTTTTTGCTTGAATTCCAAGCACGTAATAGAATATGAAGCAGGATGTTATGAATAGGCCTACAGAGCCCACCCAACACTAATTAATTTTACTGTGTAAATTTAGCCCTTTTTATCTCACCCAGTTCATCATGTTTTACTATAGATTGCAGTGACGTGCGGTGAGGTTTGTGGCTGGTGAGGCACTGACTCTTTCAGAGGCAGATTTACAAATACATAAACCCAATAAAGTATCTTAAATCACCATTCAATTGGCAGCTTGCACACTGACTACTGGTTGTTTTTCATATCAGCATTCTTTACCCAGGTATAGGTAAGGTACATACAGTTGGCAGCTGCTAGTTTGTGATGAACTCGTGTTAATATGTGTGCATATGCACTCATGAATATGAACTCTTTCATACGAAGTTGCACAAGCACCCTGAGGGTTTCTACCTTTTCCCATTATAATTTTAAGAGTTAAATCGAGGAGATTATAACATCAGCTAGATAACCAGCTATCATTTCATGCCAATATAACTCTTCCAATGAAATCGTTAAAAGTGATTAAGTTTCCTTAGTTAGCTAATTAGCTAGCGTAGCAACTGGATAACCATAGCAACCAGGAAACACAACTTTAGCTGCAATTTAACTTAAATTTCTCAAAGTCGTTTGAAGCATACCTTTTAGCTCCGGCATTGGTCTCCCATTATTGATCACTTCACGTTTTGATTGAAAGTCCAGTTTTGAAAAATTTTTTAGCTTAGCAATAGAATCTTCCATTTTCACAGTCAGGGTCCAATATAAGTGTAGAAGAAAAGCAACGGCAGAAACCCGACCGGTGGGCTCTCGCACGCCCCCTTCATTGAGGCAGAAGTACTGTGTGCCTCACCTCTGTGCTTTTTCAATGCGGTTCTATCTCAGATCAACAAGACTAAATAGGTTCTAGTTTGTGAGGGATTGCGCAATCTGAGGTGAGGCAGTGCCTCACCGTCTCCTGTCTTTTTGAACAGGACATGCGTAAATTCAGCGATTTTGATTATAAAAATGCTCGAAATGAATGGAATCATGCAGAAATTACATGTATAGCACAGATCAGTAGAGAAATATTAATATATATATATATATTTTTTTTACTTTTACTTTTCACGATGACAGGTGAGGCTCTGCCTCCCCTGACCGCACGTCCCTGATTGATTGGTGCATGTAGACAGCATACTAACAAACACATATACCAAACTGCCTGTGTAACAACCTCAAAGATTGAGAGCTGGATTTGTCTTGATCCACATATATTTATTAAGTGATGTTTACTGTAACACATGCAAAACACATTCGTCAGTTCAACAGCGCAACACATACGTTTCTCTCCTGCTGAGAACTGAATTAATCTATTTATATCGATATATACATTTCCAATACCGCCTCTGTGGTCACGTGACCGAACAACGAGGGAAATATAAGTTAGGCTAATCTCTGTCGAACACATGCTAGTTAGCTAACATACAGATCACCTCTATTTAATCAACCATCGCATCAAAGTTAACATTCTACACCACATGACATATTATTTTAACTTATATTTACAACTGACACCAGCTCACCTGTAACACATTCAAAACACATTCGTCAGTTCAACAGCGAAACACATACGTCTCTCTCCTGCTGAGAACTGAATTCATCTATTTCCTGCAGGAGCTAGCTTAGATACCGTAACCACAGTTTCTAGCGCGCTGCTGCCACCTAGTGGTAGAACTGGTGTACTTAGTCACGCATTAACCCTGAACACTTCTCCAAACTCTCTTCAGGCAATAATCTTGCGCTGAGGGCGCAACACTCTCCCCCTCAAATTAAAATGTTCACAACATTTTGTTACTTTCTAAATAATACCTCATAAACACATTTTCCCTTTTAAGTGGAGGTGAGTTCATCACAGTTAGGCTCTTATTCCACACTAAAGGGCAGCGAGGCCCAAATTATCATCATACACAAATCATCTATTATTTCCATCTATCGTTCTCCATGTTCTGACACTTAAATCAAAATGCTCAGCCTTTAGGCTTACACCTCTCTGTTCACTCTAGGCTAACTAAGGCACTTAGTGGACTAACCATTGAACTACACATTGAACAACACATTTGTTTTTCCCTATTCTTGTGTTTTTCTTTTAGTCTTTTTTTTGTGTGTGTGTGCATGGGTGCATCTTCATTCACCCTTGTACTTTAACGTCCATCACAGTCCAGGGGCGCCACAAGGTGTGAACTGACGGAAGGCCATAGTTAATTTGCAAATCGTTTATGCCTGCTCCCACCACAGATGGCTTACCCAGTTGCTCATATGTCAGCATCCTTGGCGGACGCCGCTCTCTCTGTGGGCGGGTATTCACAGGTTGCATATCAGGTTCATAATCCGAAGCTTGGGCCGAGTCTGGTTGGTCATCCCACTCCGGAGTGGGAGCATCGCCTTCCTGTATGTCAAAATCCCCTGTCTCCAGTGCTGCACCATTAGTCTCCTGTGCGAGTAGATATGGCTCTGCACATGTGACAGGAATTGGAGCCGCTTCTTCCTGCCCATCCAGGTGTGCTGTCTCTTGTGGCAGTGACTCGGGTTCCATTTCAGGATCGGGGACAAAGGGCTGCGCCTTTGGATTCAGCGCACTGTTACGTCTGGCACGTCTGGCAAACGTACAGACATAGTCACATTCGTTCTCACTTTCACTGTCTATTTGTTCAATGGGTTTTGTGTGATTTGTGTGTGCTCTCACAGGTGTCTTTCGGGTGTTGCTGGAGTCAGTCTGCTGTGGCCGGCCCCTGTTGGGCCTACCAGGCTCCAGTTCATCCAACGGCAAGCTGTCGCATGGGAGTAGCAGGTTTCGGTGGAGCACTCTTGTCTTCCCACCGCCTTCGGGCATGACTTCATAAACAGGGCTGCCATCACTTCTCCTTTGCACCACCACATGAACTCGATCCTCCCAATAGGACCTCAGCTTACCCGGGCCTCCTCTTTGAGACAGGTTCCGCACTAAAACTCTTCCCCCTGGCTGCAGATCAGTTCCATGAACTTTCCTGTCATAGAATAGCTTTCCTCTTGAAGCTCCCTTAGCAGCTGTTCTTGAAGCAATCTCATATGCTTGGTGCATTCTGGCCCGCCAGTTTTGCACATACTCTGAGTAACTCTCTTGTTTCTCAGGCGGTGTTAAATTGAACATTAAGTCGATGGGCAGGCGTGGGGATCGACCAAATAGTAGATAGTAGGGAGAAAACCCTGTTGCCTCACTGCGAGTGCAACTGAATGCATGCACCATTTTCTCCAGGGAATTCTTCCAGTCAGCTTTCTTTGTGTCAGTCAAGGTACGCAACATGGACAGGATGGTTTTATTAAAACGTTCCGTCTTCCCATTTCCAGCGGGATGGTAACACGTTGTATGAGAGCCTCGCACCCCAGAGCACTTCTTGAGCTGATCCATTAACCGATTCTCAAATTCTCCCCCCAAATCGTGGTGAATCTTCTCTGGGAACCCAAAGCGGAGGGCGAAGTCATTAAAGACCTTTTGGGCCACAGTCTTTGCAGACTTATCTTTAGTGGCATAAGCCTGTGCAAACCGTGTGTAATGGTCTATCAATACTTGGATGTATTCGTAGCCCCCTTTACATGTTTCCAGATGCAGAAAGTCCATTGACACTATTTCAAATGGATGTGTCGTAACAATGGAAACAAGGGGTGCTCTTGTTTGCTTTTGTGGCCTGCGTCTCTTCAGGCACTCACAGACATGTGCAATGTAGTGTTCTACCTCCTCTTGCATCCTGGGCCAATAAAACCTCTCCCGAATTAGGTCTACGTCCTGTCCACACCTGGATGTCCCATCTCTCTGTGCAGCTCTGTAAAAACAGTCTCACGATACTCTCTGGGGAGGACCCGCTGATGCCGATGCAAAGCACACCCTCTGGGTTGAGATACAACTTAGTCCACTGACGGAGGAGCACCTTTACATCTGGATGCTCTGAGGTAAGCAATCTGGATGATGGGGGCTGATTTGTTCTCTTCAGTCCCAAGGCTGGCCCAATGATAGGGTCTTTTTCCTGACTCTCTAGAATTTGTTGTGATGTTAAAGGCTGACGCGGAGGACCCCAAGATACATCACTTAACAGGCTCAAAGTATCCAGCTTGATCGTACTGACCCAAGTGGGGGGTATCTGCTGCATTGACACACCCTCAACAGACGCACTGATGGCTTCTTGGCTGATGTCTTCTGTGCACTGCTGCATGAAAGTATCTATTTCTAATGGCATTCTTGAAAGGCCGTCAGCATCAGCATTGCATCTGCCTGGGCGGTACTTAATAGAGAAATCAAAATCTGCGAGCTGAGCAACCCAGCGATGCCCTGTAGCATTTAATTTGGCTGTTGACAGTACATAGGTCAAAGGATTATTGTCTGTATAGACAGTGAAATGTGGTGCATGGTATAAGTAATCCCTAAAGCGCTCACAGACAGCCCATTTGAGTGCTAAAAATTCTAATTTGCCAGAATGCATGTGATAATTCTTTTCAGGTGGGGTCAGTGTCCGTGAGCCGTGTCCTATGACAACCATTTTCCCCTTCTGCCTCTGGTAAAGTATGGCACCCAGCCCCTCTTGTGACGCATCACAGTGGAGTACAAAGGGCTCAGTGAGGTCTGGATAGCCTAATATAGGTGGGACAGTCAATTTATCAATGAGAGAGTTCAGTCTTTCTTGATGGCATTGTGTCCATTCAATGGGACTGTTTGGTGACAAATTACCTTTGTTTCTTGTGCTCGCTCCCCTCTTGTCTTTTCCCCTTGCTGCAGGCGGCTGTTTGACTTGAGAGGATGACAGCAGCTGGTACAGTGGTGTTGCCAACTTGGAGAAGTTTGGTATATATGCTCTGTAATAGGAGAGAAATCCAAGTAGTCTTCTCAGGTCTCCTACTGTTGCAGGAGTCTTCTCTTTCAAAGCCAGGACAGGGGCTAATTCTGCAGGGTCCATGGTATATCCATCACTGGAGACCATACGTCCAAGGAAGCGCACTTTTCTTTTGAATATTTCACACTTGCGTGGACTCAGCTTGACACCATGCTTCTGATATCGCTGTAGCACTGTTCTCATGCACTAGAGATGCCCGTCAAAACTGGCACTGTGTACCAGATTATCGTCCAGGTACGGTTGACACATAACATCTCTAAGGCCAGTTAAACACTCCTCCATATTTCGTTGGAATTCTGCAGGAGCTGAGCTTAACCCAAATGATATCCTAATCCATTTACATTTAGTCATTTAGCAGACGCTTTTATCCAAAGCGACTTACATATGTGCGACTTACAATGTATACACATTTTACATTTACACTGATGGCACACTGCACATCAGGAGCAATTAGGGGTTCAGTGTCTTGCTCAAGGACGCTTCGACAGGGAATCGAACTAGCAACCTTCCGATTACTAAACGACTTCTCTACTTCTCGACCACTGTACCACTGTCGCCCTAATCCAGTGGTATAAACCCCAAGGTGTTATAAAAGCTGTTAAGGGTTGGCTTGGTTCATCTAGGAAGCCTTGGTGGTAGGCCTTACCTTGGTCCAGGACTGAAAACCACGAGCTACCACCAAGAGAGTCCAGCATATCTTGAATTCTTGGGATCGGGTGGCGGTCTGGAACTGATTTCTTATTTAACTCACGGTAGTCACAACACAGTCTCAGAGCGCCATCCCGTTTTCTGACGCACACTATGGGCGAAGCATACGGCGACCTTGACTGAGTAATCCAGCCACGATTGAGCAGGTCTTGAATGTATTCCTTGACCTCTTGGTGTAAAGGTTTGGGTACAGACATATAGGATTTCTTTACAGGAGTGGTGTCGTGAAGTGTGATGTGTAACTTCAGGGATGGGATAAACCCAATGTCGTAAGAAAAGGCGTGACTCCTCTCGCAGTATCTGCCTTACCCTCTCTTGTTGTGCAGGCTCTAAGTGGTCTACGTTCACCGGTGGATCCCAGCAGCTTGGCTTCTCTTTCACTTCCTTGTTAGGCATAACATCTCTCTGATTGACTATAGAGTTATCATTGTTTTGTTTTTCAGTTGAAGTCAGCTGTTCGGACTGAACTGTGTATGCTGTTTTCACCGTTTGAAGGACACCCAGGACGGTGCGTGCATTTACTGTGATATCATATTTGTGTTCATGAGAGGGACTGGAACACACATAGACTTGCCTCTTGTCACTGTCACTAACCCTTCCTCTACCGTCACACCCTCAGGTAGGTTTGGCTGGTCACAGGGGACCAACAGCAGGCTTTGGCCCTTGAACTGTGTTCCCGCACATGCTCTCACATTCACAGTGGTCACCTTTTCGGCAGCCAGACGAATTGTCCTTTTGCCAGTATAAACAGTTCCAACGTCACACTCTGAATCTTCTCTCATGAGTTGCATTACTAGCTTTGCCATTTTGCAGGTCACAGAAAAAGCTTGACTTAATTTCTGAATCGTCTGTGATGCTGTCTGCTTCTCATCCCCTTGGCTTATTATTGCTTGAATTACATTATACCCAATTATAGGCTGCTCGGCCACATTCGAGGTCACTTGAGACTAACAACGGGGCTAACAGTGGCTCTGATGAGCCCTGGTCTTGTGGTAGTCTGAATTCTACTTCTACCCAGCCTAAGAAGGGTATTTGAGTCTGATTTGCAGCAAGGCCAATTAAAGTACCTGGACCTACCTGTTCTTCAATGGGGCGTATTGGACGATGGGGCAGATGAGTGTTTCTCCATTCCTCATTAATAATACTGGCTTGTGCGCCGGTGTCCCAGAGTGCCTCCACTGGCACGTTATCAAAAAAACACTGTATTAGACATCGCTCACCGATTAAGTTAATCAGCCTGGTTTTGCGTTGAGGGGGGAGGTAACTCACCGGATTGCCTGGCACGGTAGCAGTCGCCTTCAGAGGGGTGGCAGGGGATGGGCGATTAGGGTATGTGCTGCCTGTCGGGGTCCACCGAGTCATTTTGCTGTCTGAGGACCTCTTCAGTGGGGCTACTGGCGGTCCTGACCTGGCAGCCCCCTCTCGTTTCCCTGGTCTCTCCTCTGTCTGCAGCCGCGAGAGAGGTGCCCCTCCTGCCCACACCGGAAGCAATGGCTACATGACTCACCTCTGCCTGATTCTTGACAGGCTCTGCATGCGGGTGGCCTGTAGCGAGGAGCATTCATGGGAGCGTGTGGCAGTGACTGTTGTTTACTTGCACCTACACTCTCCAGGAACATTTTCTTCATCTCCAGTATTTCAGCCTTGAGGTCATTAATCTGCTTACTCGATTCTGTGTCTTCATCCTTGCAGCGTGCTTGACATTTCTTGTTTTTGCTGGAGACTTCTCCTTTATCCACGGTGCTCACAGCGATGTGGTGCCGCTCTGCCTCACCACTGGATGCCGACTGCTGAGGGTCAGAGGGTAGATCGATCTGGATCTCGCTTATTCTTGAGGGGCGAGGTTGCACACCCTTTCTCAGCTTTTGCTGCCTCTCTTGTTCCAAATGTGCAGCTTCATTGACACGCTCTATCAGAACTTCATCTGTCACTCAATGGTCACACAGGTAGGGTCTGAGTTGGAACTTCACTGCATCGCTGATCAGCCCAGTCTCTAACGATCGCAAGAATCGTCTCTGAATCAGATCTGGACTCAGCTTTTCCTCTTCGTCCTTCTCCCCCAGCTTGCATAATTTCTCCCTCAACTCCATAGCTCGAAACAGGAAACTCTGTGTAGACTCCTTTGGATCCTGTGCCAGCGTCATCAGTCTATGCAGGAGATCGGAAGATGAGTCCGGTTTGTAGTGACCACGTAATATGGTCTTTAAAATGGCCAGTGTGAGGTCTCTCTTTATCTCCAACAAGTCTCTAAGGGGCAGGCCTGGGCATACCGCACGGATGACTGCTTCGGTAATTTCTGCTTCAGAATGTTCTTTTCGCTGCCCTGATTCAATTTGATTCATGAGGCTAGTATATGACAATTTTTCCCTCTGTCCTGCCTCCCCAATCTGTCCTATAATCCGGAACTCTGTCCTCAAGGTCACCTCAGGAATTCTCTTTTTCTTCTCCTGTGTCGTAATGGCCTTAACCTTATCTCCAGCTGCATCCATTTCTTCTTTTAGTAACTTCAATGCATCTTCCTGCTCTTTCTTGAGTTGGGAATATTTCTGCTTTAGTTCTTCAAGTTCTGATTAATCTGGATTTGGGGTTGCTGGATCTTCATCATTATTCTTCTGAGATTTAATAAAGGACAGGAGATCTTTCAAATATTGCAAAAACTGTTCAGCTTCTTCACCCTCTTCAGTTTCCTCTAAAGTGTTCTCTGCTAGCCTGATAAGGGCACGTCTTGCAAGGCTCTCGAACCCTCCCTTCTCTGGCTCCTTACACTTTAGATGCTGGCATACTAAAACTAGCTGAGGCTTCTCAAGAGTTAGCAATGCTTTACTGACTTGATCCTGTAAATCCTCCATTATTCTCTGTTTAGGTCTTCAATTTTCTCTTCTAGGTTTGTCTTTTAATATGAAGCTGGACGTGGATGGCTATTCACGCTGCTTCTCCTGGCTAGCTCGCCAAATATGTAACACCCTCAAAGATTGAGAGCTGGATTTGTTTTGATCCACATATATTTATTAAGTGATGTTTACTGTAACACATGCAAAACACATTCGTCAGTTCAACAGCGCAACACATATGTTTCTCTCCTGCTGAGAACTGAATTAATCTATTTATATCGATATATACATTTCCAATACCGCCTCTGTGGTCACGTGACCGAACAACGAGGGAAATAGAACTTAGGCTAATCTCTGTCGAACACATGCTAGTTAGCTAACATACAGATCACCTCTATTTAATCAACCATCGCATCAAAGTTAACATTCTACACCACATGACATGTTATTTTAACTTAGTAAACACTTATATTTACAACTGACACCAGCTCACCTGTAACACATGCAAAACACATTCGTCAGTTCAACAGCGCAACACATACGTTGTCGCTACACGATGGTAGTCTTTTGGCGGATAGTAGTCCCTAACATTGCGCATGCGTCATTTTGCGACACTGTCGACTGCTGTCGACAGCGAAGCCGCGCATGCGTCACAACGACAGATCCGTTTTCAATCATGGAGAAAAGCGACGAAAGCCAGTTTTTTGAAAACATGACCATTTATTTAAAAACAAAGAAGATGTTGTCACAGTGGACAAAACAGATGAGGTGGAGGATCAAAAAGTCTCTCCCCAGTTTCGTTTCATATGTTGACGTAGAGCCTTATGCTGTTAGCCGTTTACAACATAATTAAATATAACATTAAATATACCCACATTATGCGTTAAGACAAGCCCCATATGTTGACGTTTAAACCGTTTACAACATTATTAAATATTACGTTAAATAAACCTACATTATGCGTTAAGACAAGCCAGATATGTTGATGTTGAGCCTTATGCTGTAAACCGTTTTGTTGTCTGAGCATGCGCGATTATGTTGAGCCTTATGCCGTAAACCGTTTGTGTCTGAGCATGCGCAATGTGAGGGACTACTATCCGACAAAGGACTACCATCGTGTAGCGACATACGTCTCTCTCCTGCTGAGAACTGAATTAATCTATTTCCTGCAGGAGCTAGCTTAGATACCGTAACCACAGTTTCTAGCGCGCTGCTGCCACCTAGTGGTAGAACTGGTGTACTTAGTCATGCATTAACCCTGAACACTTCTCCAAACTCTCTTCAGGCAATAATCTTGCGCTGAGGGCGCAACACCTGCCCTGTCTCTTATTAATTTGGGAGGCAATAGGCCAAAGCTGCAAGGCCTGTAGCCTATTGTATTAGAGTCGCAAGGCAATTTGCAGTTCCGCCCAGTGCCATCTTTCTCGTATAGAGCGAGAGAGTAGCCTAAGTAGCTAACGGAATTCCCATATGACCAGTGAGTTTACATAGTCCTATAAGTGCCATGTGAATACACCAAATGCTGCCAGAGAGGAAGATCCAAGTTATGCGAGTTATAATCACTAGTCACGTGGAACAGCAGGTTTAAACATTGCATGATGTAGTGGCTGTTTATACCAGTTTATGTGTTCTATTTATGAGACCAACAGACCTCATGTGTATTCAGAATCATGAATCTCTCTTTCCGGAACAAATTACTTAAGGATTATGAGCCCAAGTCCACAATCCTTCTTCAGATCCAAAAGATCATCCATTCTGCTTCTAAACTAATCATGACATTGAAACAATAACAGAAAACTCACTGAAAAGTTGTATTTCTTTTTTACATTATCCAGCACTCTATCACTGTTTTTCCAACGTACATCCCAGACATATTCAGCCAAAGTGCATCTTGCTTTTTGTAGAATTGCATACAGTCAGATCTAAGGTTGTATCTTTTGTACACATAAAACGGTATGAAAAGCCAGGAAAACAAGCGTTCATCTGCATGGTCTCCGGGTGGTGTATAGCCTACGCGCATAATGTTTGTATTTTGCAGACTCGCAACACCACGCAGAACTAACGTGATGTCATAAGATCAACAGTCCGTGTATCACTGTGGTCATGAATTCACGTGCACGTAGGCCTATTACTCCCGTAATTGAACTGTCAACACATATCATGCCAATTGTATGGAAAGGTGCCAAACGGCCATCATCCAAGGTATATTTAACAATACGGAGGCCAAGATTTAAAATGCGTTTTGCGATTGTAAAATGCGACAGTATACTCATATTGGAATACAGGCCCCCAAAAAGTTTGATCAGTTTGATAATAAAAAATACCCCCACTTATTTGAGACTCCATGACATCTACAAATGTAGTGCAACAGCCTGGATGATTTATCCATTTTTTGGTAAAGCAGTGTACGAGCATGAATAAAAAAATGCGCCTGATCTCGGTTAGAATACATTGTCAATATATTCATTTATTCTTTGTTTTATTTAGCATATTTGTCCTCAATTTAACTTTGAACACAGATTTGACCCATTTGGCAGCAAAGTCCCCTAATAAACCCACAGGATGCGCAGCAAGAGAATTTCAAGTTCATCAAAAGGCGCGCCTTCCATGGAGAGGTTTACCTGGAAGATGCTAAACCGACCAATTTAAGGTGTGCCTCGACATATATAATGATAATTGTGGGAGTGGACATTAAGCGCATTCATGTACACATAATTGTTTGCTGATTTGACGTTCAGAGTTATGAAAAGAATAGGTGTACCTTGTGTTTGATAACTCTGATGAAAACCTTTGCACACAAATCACGGAATTGTGTGTACACATGGTCCTACGGTTCTTTCAATTCTCCACCCTTACTGGAAGTTTATGGCAGAGAGCCAAACCCTCTGTCCAGCACGGACGGATTTGAAGGTTTAAGATGACGGCTCACATAGAGCTGATTCGCCCAGCAAGCCTGAATTAGAGCGAGCTTGGCTCTTTTGCATGTTGGTACGGCGCCGCTGTAACGGAAATTCTGGACTGAGGGAACACCAACGCCCTTTTCCTACAGGAAACATGGATGTTTGATAACCAGTTCAAGTAACTACTGGCAACTGGGGGCACACTTTCATGTGTGGTGGGCATATTCTGCCGACAGAAGCTGGGAACTCCGGGCAGCCGGGTTGGACTTAAAGTGACCTCCAGGTCTTGGTTCAGCCTATCTCTTTGTCTATTGGACAGACAGTTGCCCCCATAAGCCCACCTTAAACAGGAGGTTAACCGGAGCCTACGGTTCGACACAACACTGTGGGGGAGACCAAACACTCAAAAGACACGATCAAAGATAAGATCAGAAGTCTCAGAAGCAGATGGAAGTTTAGGAAAAGGTACAAATTGCCAGGCCTTAGAAAATCTACCAACAATAGACAACAGTTACATTTAGTCATTTAGCAGACGCTTTTATCCAAAGCGACTTACATATGTGCGACTTACAATGTATACACATTTTACATTTACACTGATGGCACACTGCACATCAGGAGCAATTAGGGGTTCAGTGCCTTGCTCAAGGACACTTCGACAGGGAATCGAACTAGCAACCTTCTGATTACTAACCGACTTCTTTACCTCCTGTACCACTGTCGCACAGTTCACAGGAGAACCGTGTTACCTTGAGACAAAGGCAAGCCAGTGATAAATAGAGTTGGCAGACAGTTCAATTTAATTCAGTTCAATTTAATTTATATAACCCAAGCTATAAAATTGTCTGAACCCAGGGCCTGAACCCCCTTAAAGCAAGCACAATTGCGACAGGGGCATGGAAAAACTCCCTGTTAATTAGGAAGAAGCCTTAAGCAGAAACACAGGACATAAGGGGGTGCCGGTCTGCTTGAAGCCGGGCAGGTAGAGATAGGAAAGGGGAGGGGAAACAATCAGGAACATGGCAGATGAAATCATACACGTATTAGGATGAGCAGGCTAGCATACATGTTGTAAATGCACACAGCATACATGTGTACAAATTTACATAATACATACAAACATAACATGGTCTATACATGGTGCATACAAACATAACATGGTATAAACATGGTGCATACAAAATTGATAGAGGATAAGATGAGGAGAGGGCATTCAAGTATTGTAGAGCAGCTTAGTGGGTATACAGTGTGCCCGTAAAGTTACTATTACCTGGGTAGGGAGAGTAATGAATCAGAAAACTATGTTGAAGGTGGCAATTATTTACATTGCAGAGTATGGGGTAGAATAAGTGTATGACAGTGTGGTGGGGGTGGGAAGGTGTAGGCCGAGGGTTTCTACAGGTAGATCAGGCGGAGAGATTTGGCTGCCAATACGCTTATGTGTACATGATGGATATGGTAATGAGGAACAGTGTCTCCACAGTCATCAGCATTTGCAAGCAAAGGTCACACTATAAAATAGATACAAATTTAGTTAGTAGACATCAATTTGATAAACAGATGAGGAGATAAATTGAGGTAAACAATTAACAGTAGGTAACATGGCCACTTTATCAGTATCAGCATTAGCAGTGGCGTAACGTAGTTACGACGGGCCCAGGTGCAGGCTATTATGACCGCCCTAGTCAGTGGCGTAAGGCAGTGGTTCCCAAACATTTTACAGTCCCGTACCCCATGTTTGTAACCGCCGCCACGCCCCTTCCCCCTGCGCAGATATTTTTCTTGGGCACGAAAAGCCCACCGCACCTGCTGCACCCCCTATAGTTACGCCCCTGAGCATTAGTAATATGGTACACAAGGAGAGGGAGAGGCTGCCCGGCATTTTCATTTTGATGAGTTATATTTAGTTATGGTTGGCTGCCATGGTGAATGCAGATTTGAGTTAGGATAGCAAGGGTGGCAGGATATACAACAGTGCCCAATTGGCTGGCGACAGCCACAACACGTGTTGCATCCTTTACCCGGGATTTGTAAAGGCCCTCTTTCACAGTACGACATGCGCTGTCTGTAGCCCAGTTTTATTAATATTTGGAGTTTTAAATGTGTTTAGTTGTAATGGGTTATGTTTAGTTATGTGGGCTGGCTTGTTGCATGGGGATTTTTATAGAAGCATAGTAAGGGTGGCAGGATACAATAGCAGTGCACAATTGGCTGGCGACAGCCGCAAAACGTGCCGTAGGCTGTACTCAGGATCCGTAAAGGCACTCCTTCACAGAACAACATGCGCTGTCTGTAGTCCACTCCTGCTAAACACACCAACATGACCAGCAAGAAGAAAGTTGGGACAGGTGAAGGACTTCGGAATCACAAGGAGTCCTGCACTCCTATTTTGGAGCTAAGCCGTTTAGGGCTTTGTATGTTAGAAGGATCAGCTAGTTCTTTCCCGCTGCCTGGAACAATGGGTATCCTTGCCCTAACATGTTTCTTTGGAAGTGGCAGACCACAATGATTGTATACTGCTTGATAACTCATGGGGTGCGTTATATTAATGTGTGTTTTTGTCATTTCATTGATGAGGGTGCGTGTTTGTGTGTTTAGATTAATTGAGCTGGTAGGTTTGTCTGTTACACGGACGAGTCAGATGCTGCCCATCCAGAGTTTTATGTGCCCCATCAGGCTTTCCATGCCAGAGACACCACTGCCTCTCAGCATATGCACTCCCAGCCTCCCACTACTCTAGGTATACCAGATTGACTCTGTGCCATGGGCGTTAGCTTTCCAGCACTATGTTCTTTGCCTGCTTGTTTTGATCCTGATCATGTTATTGAACCTTGCCTGTACTTTGAATCCTGTCTCAGCCTGGTTTCCAACCTTCTACTTGTCCCATATCCTGCCCTGAATTCCAGTATTCGGCTTGCCCTCCTGGGAGGTCTTGCCTCTGCCGCCTGCTTGATCGCTGGATGGGACCCGCCTCTGCCACTGGCCTCCTGACTGACGCCGGGACAGGTTCCACCTTTGCCACTGGCTCCACCCCTCTGCTCACCTCTTTCCACTCTGCCAATCAGCACCCTCGGAACTCCCTGCCTCCACTACTCAAGTGCCAGATTGTCTTTGTGCCATGTGCCTTGGCGTTCCAGCGCTCTGGTTTTTGCCTGCTCGTTTTGATCCTTATCGTGTTTTTGAACCTTGCATGCACTTTGAATCCTGTCTCAGCCTGTTCCCTGTGCTTTTTTTGTCTGCCTAGTTTTTGCTACCTTGAACCCACATTTTGCTATTACACATACCTCTTGGTTTGTGGTCTTGGGTCCACTGATCTAAACTCTGACATCCAGGTCCATAGCAGTTTTGGTCCTTCCTACCTGAAAACTTTGTCTTTGAGGTTCTTCTCATTAGAAGGCAATCATTTCTCATCAGGACATATCTCACCTCTTATGTCTCTATCCTTACCTTCAGCTCAATCTAAAAAAAAAAACTGAGCTCATCAGGGACGTGCACAGGAATTTTGAAGGGCCTTTGCTCTGCCCTGGAAAAAAGGGGCAACACATACATTTTTGTAACCGCCGCCGCCACGCCCCCTCCCCCTGCGCGCATATTCTGCCTATATCACTTGCAACTGTGAAATTGTCAGGGCCGATCACTAACCGCCGCCGCCACGCCCCCTCCCCCTGCGCGCATATTCTGCCTATATCACTTGCAACTGTGAAATTGTCAGGGTCGATCACTAACCGCCGCCGCCGCCACTCCTCCCCCCACACACATATTCAACGATTTTTTTTATCTAGTTCTGGAAGTTCTGCAGCTGTAACACTATTTAAAAAAAAAAAAATGTATTCCTTTGGAGGGGCCATTTCAGTCGAGGAGGGCAAACGGGCAGTTGCCCAAGCAACCTTAGCCCCCTCCTGTGCACGTCTCATGCTATTGCCAGCCAATCTGGCTATCCCACAAAATATTAACATCCAGCTTGGTTCATCTTCATTGACCTTAACTAAAACTGCATGGAACCTGGGTGTAATTGATGAGCAACTTGTATGCATGTAACTTCTCGAGATCTTGTCGGTTCACTCTCTGCACCCTATCTCACCATTTACTATGCAACTTCTTGTGCAGGCCTTGGTTAATTCTAAAGTAGACTATTGCAGTGCAATTTGAATGGGCCTGCCTGCATGTGTGGTGAGCATTGTGCAGATGATGCAGAATGCGGCGGTGTGTTTGGCATTTGATCAGCCAAAGAGACTCATGTAACTCCTCTGCTGGTCACCCTTCTCTGGCTCCTTGTAGCTGCTAGAATGAAATTTAAATCCGCGATATGTTGTATTTGCCTTCTCCCAGCAGCAAGAGGTCGTAGTCAAGACTCTTTTGATTCATGGTACCTCAGTGGTGGAATGACCTACCTAGTGCTGTCAATTACGTGTGACAGCCTTGGTACATTTAAAAAGCATATAAAAACTCACTCTTTTTAAACATCATCTGTCTAATTAATGAATTCGCTTGAGGCATACTTTTAAAAATATTATGATAGTTTTGGTATTATAGCATTAATAATAATAATGTTATAAATGAGAATAAGAATAATTTCTTGTTTTTACTTTAGCCTAAAAGTTTTTGCTTTAATGTTTTGTAAGTCTTTTTGGACAAAAGCGTCTGCTAAATACTGTGACTACAACTAGTAACAGAGACCAGAAGGTACAAAGCTGTGCAGTAAGTAAACCTCAATCCCCAAAGACACATGCTAAACACACACTATAGGATTTTAGCTTTCTTGCCATCTCTCATGTCCAAGGTTGTAGGGTCGAGTGCGAGGCTCTGCTTATCACAATATGTAGGCCTATAATTTCCAAAGAATTTCAAAGAATACGTCAAAGTATTAGTTCTTTGACTCAAATGACTTTATGGTGAAAACATTGATTTGTAAAACACAGTATTTGCATTTTTTATTAAAATTAATTTCTCATTATAATTATGTATTGAACAATGAAACCCAAACAAAGTGCATTGTATTGTATTTTTTCTTTACACTGAGATATGGGTTTCTTTTGGGCCTCTAAAGTCATTTGAGTTCGATTTCAAAAATGAACAAAAAGCTGAATTGCACATTCTTTCTTAAATAAAATAAGTGGTTAGTGGCCCGCAAGGCCTAGACTGAGACATTGCTGCCACATTTGATATTCCTACTGCAATAATAGGGTCACTGATTAAGACTATTTCTTATTCCCAGACAGCTCCTGAAAATATGATAGGTCAGTTCATTTTCTCTCCAGTGCTCCATTAAACCTTGCAAAATTCATTTCATTTTATTTCACATTTTCCACTTTAAGTTTTCCGCGCACACTATCTCACACAAAAGTTTAGTGGGAGCTCAATGTCGGGGACACAGTCCTGCACAAGTCCGGGGTCTTCATGCGCAGAAATGAGAGGCCAGCTGAGTTCAATTTTGCTCATGCGCTTCAAGTGGCAGGCCTATGTTAGACTAAGCAAGGTGTAGGTCAAATCCTGCCTCACTGCCGCCAAGTCTGTCCGAAAATAGCAGTTCAGACTACAAGTCCCACAAGCCTCAGCTAGTAACGCTTCCAGGGTTATAGCAAGCTACTCAGTGTTGTATTGGTCTCTAGTAAATATGCCATGGACTTAGCTTTGGTGTTTATCTTCTCAACCATTTCCTCATGACGTTCGTATTAAAGCAACCGTAACTTAATATATGGAGACACGCTCCAGACCATCGCTCTTCAGCGACATTGGTAAGTCTCCTTGTATTTACTGATGGCTAACAGTAGTTGACTGGTTGGGTAGGGTCATTTCTAATCAACTCATTTGTCTTAAAGGTGCCTGAGCGAATGAAAGCTGATAGCTAGTCTGCAAGCGCTCAAACCCTTCAATAAACCATGTCACTGTACACATTTGATGATACATTTTCTAGTATACGTGTCTTAGCTGGAATATCAAATGGAAACGCTGTTCAGTTATTAATTAAACAACTAAACACCGGTGTTAGTTACGGTTTATTTTTGTTGGTTATCCTTTACCCTTGAACTGCATGACGCTTTGGCGTGACGTTAGCCAGGACGTCAATCAACGTCAATGCTTCTATAGGTCAGCCAAGAGCAGCATACACACACACTACATCTAAATGGTTGTAATTTGTGCATCTTGCAAAAGATGAGTGTTGAGTTTACCTTACGTGGCTACCCAGTACTCTGATCGAGCTATTTGGAATATGAAATTGCAAAATTGCCCCAGGGAAACTACAGTTTAATATGCTTTTAACGTTAGAGTGTAATAAGGCTAATTATGTGATCCGACCACATAGCCTACCGAACATGCCTCTATGACAGGCTACTTAAACGTTTGTGTGGTTTAGTGCGTTGAAATCTAACAGTATTCCAACATTGTGATGGACGTTTCATACTACCTTTATGCTGGCTTAACATTACACTTCTGGACAACTTGTGGCATAGGCTTATCTGAAAATACAAACAGCCATACAGCCATCTTCACCATGAACAAACAGTCAACGTCGCTTGCCAGAACCAACTTTACAGACCATGTATTCCATCAAACAAATGAGCAGGTCATTGTTCGGGTAATCACCAGCAAAACCCAGACGTTAGACCAGTCAGATCTATCCCTTTACAGTTTGCTGAATTCGATTTGTATGTGTCTACGTTGCGTTTGTTTTTGCGCAGGTGTAGGGTAACCCTAACGGCTAGGAGCTATAGTATCAAGCAAGTAAAGATGCAATATGACCATTTCAAATCCAGGCTTACAGTTAGTTATAAATTACTTAAAACAACTGCCTGACCTCTGCCTAAGCACCTGTCTTGCGATGTGTTTGCAGCACACGGATTGGGATTTTGGACAGATCGCTCAGCCGTGCACGAAGCAGCAGCGCGGGGTCAAGTGATGCAGCTGCAGAAGCTGATTCATAATGGTGCATCTGTAAATATTGTGGCAATGGACTCCATCACCCCTCTACATGAGGCCTGCATCCAAGGCCACAGTCAGTGTGTCCGTCTGCTACTGGATGCTGGAGCACACGTAAGCCTACACATTCACCTTTGGCAGTAACATTTCCATCATAGCAGCACAAATCACTGACGTTTCAGATGAATGTCCTCCCTCAGCTGTTGAAGCAAAGTGCTTCTGAGAATGAAAGAGCTGAAAAAAAGGTTTGCCTAGTCTTTGACCAGGGACATTTTTTAAGGACTGGAATGACATGACATGCTAGATGTGACGATAAAGTTGATGTTGAAACAAAAACACCAGTAGAGTACAATCTGGGGAGTAACTGCAATGTGCAGTGATGGATGAGGAAGACGTAAAAATGAAAATGTAATAAGATAAATTCAATTCGGTTTCAGTTTCCTGCAAACCAGGACATTGTGCTCAGCTCTCTCAGCCTGTGAAGCTTGTGTTATTGCCCCATAGGTTGATGCAAGGAACATTGATGGCAGCACTCCCCTGTGTGATGCGTGCGCTGCTGGGAGTCTGGAGTGTATAAAACTGCTGCTGGAGCACGGAGCAATGGTCAACCCCCCTCGTTTTACTTTCTCTCCGCTGCATGAAGCCTGCATGGGAGGTAGTGTGCCATGACCCCAAATACACTTTGAAATTGTTTCATCTAACAGCAAAGCTAGGTGTCAGTGTCGACTGTGCTGTGGTTGGGTGTTTGCATAGCATGTCCGTTGGCTAATAAGTAGTTACAGTTAAAGCTATGTAGCAGTAAAAAAATATGTATATTGTATCTTGAAATAAATCTAAGCACTATTGCAGTATAACTTTTGTATTAAACTATGATCATTTAAGTCTAAACATTGTGTGTCTCTATACCAGGTCATTCTGAATGTGTACAGCTCATGATATCAGAGGGGGCATCTATGGAAGCGCATGACGGTCATTATGGGACCCCTCTACATGTGGCCTGTGCCAGGCAGCACAAAGACTGCGCAAGAGTACTGCTGAATGCAGGTTGGGATTTTTGTACTGTTTTGTAGCTCCATCGTCAGAACAGGGTTCTTATAAATATCATTACGAGTACATTTTATCTTGCACATCGGGCCAGTTGTCAATGATCGCGATGTATTTTTGTAAAGGCATATCCTGACTGATACCCTTACCGTTTTTATTCTTTTGTGAAGATGTTGGAAAGAGATCACATCGACAATAGCCACTAGCACCAGGATTATGAAAATATCTGAATGTCCCATCTTCCTCTTTTTCCAAAGGTGCAAATGTGAATGCTGCTAAGCTACATGGGACTGCACTTCATCATGCTGCAAAAGTGGAGAATGTTCAGCTTATAGAACTGTTGGTGGAGTTTGGAGGAAATGTGTTGGCCAAAGACAGTCTTGGGAAAAAACCCGTCCATTACTCTACTCCAGGGTCATCGTCTGCGCTCTCCCTCGATTTCTATGAAAGTAAGTTTCACACTCAAACTGAAGACGCACCTTACACAGTAACACTAATACTAATACTAATACTAATAGACTTCTAAGGTAATAATAAGTGACACACACATAAATGAGACCCGATTGGTTATTTACTTCCTATTCCAGGTTTGAAACAGAACATATCATCTTTATGAATAAGAATGTCCATTCTACTGTTTCTAATTCTATGTGCCGAAACAATTATAATTCCCTTGAACTAGAGATAAGTTTAAAGGACTTTAAAAGAGTCTGGTCCCTAAAGTTTGTTAATAATCAAAATAAACAATATCTGTTCTCAATGTCAGTGAGAACTCTTCATCTCCAGCAGTCAGACTTAGTAGGATTGACCCAAAGTTGCTTCAGCCTTCATCATTCTATGTACAATCCCTAGGGTTCACCTATGGTACATGGTTACTATAAATGAGATGTTGACATTCTGTTTGTCACTGTATCTCCATATGAAGGTTTCCCTTGTTTTCTCAATATCCACAACACTGCAGTGGAATGCTGTACCCCTCAGACAATCAGAATACACCATGATATACAGTGAATTATCACAAATTATTAATTACAAAATTCACAGATTTTATAAATGTTAACATAATTCGTGGTTATTTGACAGTGCTGATGTGATGTGATGTGTTTTTGTGTCCCACCAGTTTCTTCCCAGGGTTGATTTTCGCTGCCAACAATAGCTGAATTTTAATTGGGAATGCTCAAAAATTGTATACACACACTCAATTTACATGAGATTGTGCAAATGCAAATTTATGGAAGGACTCCATTGTTCATCACATCATTTAAAAAGGGGACGTGATTGTCATGATTTTTTAAATCTTTGCTGTCATTATATTTGTGTTGCTCAGGTACTCCTTTAAGCCTCCAGCAGCTGTCCCGGCTAGCCCTGAGAGTGATGCTGGGCAGAAAAGCACTACAGGTGGTGGCTCAATTAGACCTGCCAAACCGCATCATAAGCTACCTCTGCTATACACAGCAACCTACAACAGACACTTGCTCCAGATGACACACACCGTTCTTCATCCATGAATGTCTCCTGACAGTGTTCAGAGTGGTCAGACGTACGCAGGCCTTGGCCACTGGTCAGTGTGTCATGGCTGTGGCGTACATCAGGTCTACTGTGATTCTTTTGCGACGGGATATAAAGAGAATGAAAGTTACTTGCGCCATTGGCAAAAGCACATTTTTAAAACTATAAATGAGGTTAGTCAGCTGTTCGTCCATTCCTGTTATGTCAATCAAATTAATCTGTTTCTTGTATTTTACCTCTGGATGTCTGGAAGCCCAATGTGTGTTGCAGTATCTTCAGATCTTATCTTTGGACAGTTCTGTGATTTTTATTTGTATGTTACCAAGTGAACATTCCCTCGAAAACACTAGTAGACTAACAGACAGGCTAATAGAAATCTTTAAACTGCTGACTAGGCCTTAATGATGACTGTTAGTATTACTAGGTATGTTGAAGACATGCACAGCCTAGTAGTCTTTGGGTGAAAATACAAAAGCTTGCTTTCTTTATCTAAAGCTTTATCAGCTGTTCAGAGAAATGGATTTTGTGATTGGTCACAACATATAGATTGTTAGGATCTGATCTACAGGTCTACAGTCACATTATATAGTGGACTTATACAATTATAGAAAGATCATTTATTGTATTTTTCTCCTCTAAGAGGCTGGATTATGTTTTGCAAATTCTCAAAGATTTTCTAACATTCATGGACAATCTGTTGTACAGTTGCATCATTAGCTTTAATAATGGGGAAATAACAGCTCCTTTTCACCTACTTAACAGTGATCCCACAGCCATGTAAAAGCTGTTAACAATCAAAATTGTGTGAAAACACAAAATGGTAACAAATGGTCCTCCCAGCTTTTAGACTCTGATAGTGCTCCTTGGATTGCATTCAATCCCACGGAAAGACTAAATGGAGCAGTAACTTTCCGCAACCCAAAGCTATTGATGCAGTTGCATAAGAGAATGACCAAATGATGGGAAATAGCTATTTTTTTATCAAGGCGTAAAACTTGCACCATTTGATGGTACAATAGGTTTACAAAGATGAAGTACATGTGTTATTCCATGAATACAGATCATATTACTTAGATTTGTTCATTTTATATGTAGTCTGCATAGCATTTGGATATTCTTTATAGAACAATACTGTGAACCTGGGTTTAACATGCAGTAATTCACTAAATTTGATATCTTGAATTTACACATAGGATGTGCATAGATAAGAAAAAGTAACCTTTCACTGTATCAGCTATCGGTTCTGTCTTATTCATCATAGAATCCTACCCTAGCGTTCTTTAAACAAATGTACAGCTGAAGCACACTGTAGATGCAACTCTGCTTGTCTGAAATACAACTTTGGTGGCAACTCCTCTTATTTGTAAACATCAGTATTAATACTAGTTTTTGAGGTTTCACCAAGTCAGTTGTGCGACACAACGGTTTTGGAAGTGCTGATCTGAAAGATATCAGTTGTGAAAGTGTAGTTTTCTACTGTCCATTATTTATGCAGCACTGTTTGCTGGACTTAAGTAAGCTTAATGTCATTAAATATAACTGGCACAAAAGAAGAAAATCCAAATGTTTGACATTGGTTCCATCATGCTTAGAAATGCTAGATTCAGTTTTTTGGGGGCTTGGCAGCTCAGTGTGGTGACATTTTCCATGTGGTCATTCCTATGCCAGTCTTCTAGTCCTCATTCTATCTTATGAAGAGAGTATGTCACTATTTCTGTTTTGCATATGTAATATACACTCAGATTGTTGCCACTTTATTAGGTACACCTAGCGAAAATGAAAGCAGTCTAATACAACAGTTCTGCAATAAATCTCCATTCATGATTGTTGTAATATTCAGTTTATTTTGGAAACATTTTAAGAGAGGTGACGATTCAACTGTATGATCATTTTGGAGGATGTTGTGTGTGATGCTGTTAAACTGTATTGAATTAAACGCGAAGGTGTTTCTGTTATTTCGCTTAGCCTCACTGATGAGGTGGTCAAAATAATAGAAACACGTCTCAGTACAACAATCAATACACTTCAATAGCAGCACAAACTGCAGCCTCCGAAATGAACACATAGTTGAATCAACAGCTCTCTAAATGAGTTTAAAGAAATACTGAATATTATAACCTTCATGAAGATCAGATTTATTGCAGGAATGATTTATTAGACTGCATTAGTTTCAGCTCACTGTTCCCGATAAACTGGCAACTGAGTGTATTTGACTGTTTTAAATAAAAACAATTCATCAGCACCATTCAAAATAACCACTGTTTGATTTGATTATTTGTTATACTGGTTTATTATACTGATACTGCACTGGCCTGTACACTGCAATCCTAAGTGTCTTCACTACATTTTAACGGGGATTGGTTCGCACATGGCATCTTTAATTGCAAAATTATATGAAAAGCAGTGCATGATGTGAGTTGAAGATAGTTTAAAGTACTTTAGTTAAATATTAAAAAGTTAGCAAGGGACTGAGTGGACATCATTTCACAAGCTCAAAATATGAATGACCCTTATTTGATTCCACAGTGGTATGCCTATTTATAAAGATTTGTTGTGAAGGTTGGACACCTGAAGATGAGTTGTGGAGAATCATTATTTAAAAAGCACTGTTGAGGAAAAGATACAACAAATGTTCATAAGCTTATGTTGCGTAGCCTTTTATTAAGCACTCAATAGCACCCAACCACCCAACCACAGGTGACCGAGATATGTGCATCACACCAGCCCCCCTTTGATATGACTCAGATGCAAGGACAGACAGAGTGCTAATGGGGATGAGGACTGGCAGAGAATGTGGATGATTACTGTGGCTTGACAGTTGTTCGTCTAGGAGTCTGCACAAATGGATGATGGGTTCACGGTCAAGATGACATTGCTAGATGCACTGCGCGACGGTAAGATCAGTATTGCCAAATGAGTTTGGGATACTCACAGCCTTATGAAGCCGTATGAACAGTGACTAAGTTTGGGATAAAAAATAAATGAATTGGCATTGATGAAAAACTAAACTGAAAAATAAAATAATAATTATTAATATATACTTATTAATAATGATTTCAGTTCCAGTGAACTAAAAGTCATTGAAATAAGCCAAGGTTCCAATAAAAAACAAATGTAACACACTTGATCCTTTTTGACCATACATTTGTAATATTATTATTTTATTATCGATGTCTCGAGACTTTTCAATGCCAACTTTGACTCTGTTTTGGCGTGGAAGGGAGTTTGGTGGGAGAAGCAAGAGACACAGGATTTGCATGAAACCAGCAACTCGTCTCTGAGCGGGGACGTGGCCTGCCGTGGGGGAAAACGAGAAGGGAAATCTCATGGAAGCCATGCAGTCAAGGCGTAGGCTGAGAAGCACATAGTTTGACACATCTCCAAAAGACATGAGTCAGCATGTTAGCAAGCCTTTTATCAGCGCCAACTGTGCTGTGGTTGGGGTTTGGAAGGATTTAGCATGCCTTTGCAGTAGTCAGATTGCTAGTCCTCGACCAAAATACCTAATTGACAGCCAGCTAAACTGAAATGTCAACTCAAATGATATATACAAAAAATATCACAACTCTGCACATCCTTGTCCACCCTTCAGGATGAAACATTCAGTGTTCAAAGGCAAAATAATTCCTTTTAAGAATTACATAAATGGAAGCCCATATTACATTTACCGACTACTAGTTCTGTCTACCCTTTAGAAGTTTATTTTGTTATCACAATATATCTCAAACTGTTTTTATTGCAATAAATCTGGTAGATCCTGAGTACGAAATCATAGTAAATAATGATTTTACAATGAAAACAATTGTAAGAGACTGGGACTACATACATATGTCCTACATAAAATGCATATGAGCAGATGAGAAATGATCAATTCACAGTAAAGCAATACGATTGAGGTAAAGAACGTTCCCTTTTATTTGGCTTTACTTAAAGATGATTTCAAATCAGCAAGCATCCACCTAACCTTTAGCCTTTTGTTGATGATAGCAGTTTGGTTACAATCATTGTTTACGGTGTGTGTGTGTGTGTGTGTGTGTGTGTGTGTGTGTGTGTGTGCGCGCTGATTCAGTCCTTCACCATATGAGCAGTTAGTATGTACGTAACTTCTGGGTTGGTGGTACAATACTAATGTGTTTTTGTAACCTCAAACCACATTGTTCCAGTCCTTGGCTTGCATACGTCTCAGACAGATTATTCACATATCTACAGATATTGTCACTAGATGCACAATGGATTGTGAAGAGTATTGGAAACTTTGTATTGGAGTTCCTGTTCAGAAAAGGAGTAAACTTTAAAACCGGTCCCTTATGGTTTGATCCCTCTTGAGAACATGTTGTTGGATTGGGTGGAGATGCTGCCGGCATCTTCAGCTCAGCTTAATGCTGCTTACCCCCCAATACTCGTCTTTGTTTTCTGTGGGAAAAGAAGAGTAATTTGTTAGATATTCATACAGAAAAGCATTAATATATATATATATATGTGTGAAAGTCTACATACTGGTTAGGTATACACAAAAGCTCTGCTCAGGTAAACACAGTATGTATTACAAACAATAGAAGACTTTGTACAGATTTTCTAGAGGAGAAACACTATGCTCTGTTTGACTCTGGGTGCATACTGGGTTGCCCAAGATCACTGATATGTGTGCACAAGAATTATTTATGTAGATTTCTCACTCAATAATGCCAACCACATGCCCAGCATGCCTTGTGATTCTTACTGCTTTGGCTTTGTCCACACACTGAATGTAAAGTGAGGCAATATTGGAACACGCTAAAGTCTGGCCTTGGTTGTCCTTATAACACTTCAGAATCTGTTGTTGCAGCTCAGAACAAGCAGGTTTGATGTGAAAGCGCCTGCAAGAGAAAGATAGAAATACCAGAAGTGTAAAAACAGAGTTGTATGACAGTTGTCGACAATAGTTTCATAGTTTCAAATGTTCATCATAAAATATTGAAGAGGTGGGAGACAAGTGGTTTTTTAACTCAATTAGAGGTTTCCACATGTAATGGCTGTATGTGTAGTGTACTGATAACAGTATATCCCCCCAGTCTCAAGAGCACACCCAAACTCACTTGAAGCGATTGTGTGCATCCTCTTTCCCCTTGATGAAGTTCTCACCAGTAACCTTGTAAAATTGCGCACTCTGAAAATGAAAGGTAACGCCACATCAGCACAAGTTCTCACATCAAATCCCTTGTTTTCTGTGAAGTGGACAGTTTGCTTTAGCCTTTGTTTACAGGCATCAAGAAACAAACAGCCAGCACCTGCTCATTAGTTGTTAAGGCAGCTCTTTTATGAAAACTTTTGCTCGTATGGAGGTCTTTACAGTCACAAACAATGTCACTGTGTTATGTTATTTTTTTTATAATTTATTATTTTAAAAGGAAACCTTACATGTTGTAAAGCTGTTTTAATTACAGCAACCTTACGTCCTTTTGGAATGGAATGCTTTTATGGAATGCAAAATCATCTTTGCGAGATTTCAAGATTCAGAAACCAGCCAAAACTCAATAACTTCCTCATCGTACCCAATACTTGCATTACAGAATATGCGTCACAACTGGCATTATGGAAGATCAAAACTCTTCATAGCTTCATGAGGAGAAAATGAAGCAGATAGCCTTGCCTTCTGTTCCAGTTTGTTTATCTGCTCCCTGTAGAGGGCATCTTGTTTCTGCAGGTCTTCACCTCTCTCCTCCAGCTTCTGAGCCTGAGGAAGATGACCAAGACAGAGAATTATTTAGTACAACAGTAACAAATTGTAGGAGTTAGTTGGTAAATGCATCGAGTCGTTTTGAGTGAATATACAATCCGTAAATGCTGTAGTGCATGGTACTTCTGAATGCTCTGAATTCACCTTTTTGAAGGGGCTTCATCAACTTCATAAAACACATGATTCCATCATTATCGTATACTCTAGCCAGCATGCCATTATAAATATAACATCTAAAGTTACTGGGAGGAGGGAAGAGAACTGGCATCAAATTTAGATTAGCCTGTAGAAGTTATACTTGTCCCACAGCAGTAAAGTCTTCATCAATAAAGGCTAGTTAACCCCAAATTCTAACAAGTCAATTTAATGGGGTTTTTTCTGGTAACATTTAGAGAGCATTACACACCCAAAAATAGGTTAATATTGCAAGAATATGTTCCATATGAATTGGTTGCATAAAGATTAAGATTAAGGCACTATTTTATATGTGTAATCTGTCAATCAAGCAGCTCACCACAATTCCATGTTTGGCTTCCAAAATATATCATAATTCATGCTTTGGTCAGTGTCACACTGTTACACACTTTTGGTCAGAACTACACAATGCATGGCACCACAATAATTCACAAAAAGGGCAGGCTGATGACAAAAGAAGAACATGCTGAATAATCTTTTCTTTTCTTTTCTTTTCTTACCTTCCGCTCCAACCACTGAAGCACAAAAAGAGGGAAAGAAGTAGTGAAATAAGGAGCCAAGATGGGGCAGTAAAGTAATCATGTTCATCAATACAGGATTGAACTATTTGTTCCCTAAAAGTCTTAAAGAGTCATGAAAAGCCATATTTAAATCAATAAAATGAATTAAAATAAATGAATAAAATGGTTTAAAAACTGGCTGAGTTGCTTGTCTACTCCTCGGCATTCTCCCCCACGCATACACTTCACATCTTGCTAAGGCATGAACTTGTATTGCCACACCTTGGAAACACCAATAACAGAAGCTTCTAGTGACATTGCCACAAAACTAAATGTAATGAAAAATACAGACGTCAATTACAAAACTGTATTCAATACTGATATCGATATAAGTGTATCTGTAAATAAGATTTTATAAGACCTGGATGAGCAGAGACTTTTACAGAAACCTATTTGCAACAGTACGGTCTTGAGTCTTCCGATAACACTCTTTTTTTGTTATGACAGCAAGAATGCAAACCTTTTAACGCGCTTGAGTTACTGACTACATGAAAATCCTGATCGTTTGAGACTTTTTTCTTAGTATAATTTCAATAATTTTGTCTTTAATTCAAATGAATTATCTGAATACACTTTGCACTTTTTTTCAGCAAAGTGTGGTTATGTAACAACATAATGCAATTCCTATTCCAACTGTAAGCCAATGGAGTCTAATCACAAAACATACTTCAACACCAAGAAGGACTACTACATTGATGGTCCTCTACCCATCGAGGGAGAACAACATACAAATTTGAACACCTCCAAATTTTACAAGATGAATTCACAGAATGACCATAAACTAGGGCTGAACGATTAATTGCATTTGCGATTTAATCGCGATATGATAGAACGCGATTTTCTAACCGCAACGTTCGCGATTAAAAAACGTGGTCTAAAAAAAAAAAAAAAAAAAGTTATTTTTTTTATTTTTTTTTTAAGATGGTACATTTTGCACACAGTGTTTAAAAAGTGCATGCCTAGTGTTTATACTTAAAATGACTTTTTTAGAATTACTTAAATGCACAGTGGCAAAGCCACCGATTTGTTATTCTTGTTTCTGTAATGAGCAGTTAAATAAAAATGTAAAATGTGGGAAAGAATATTTTACACTAAATGTATCTAATATTGTGTTGGTCCTATTTAAATCATTCATTACGTTTTGTTGGGGAAAAAAAGAGGATACAAAAAAAAATCGCATATTAAATCGCAATCGCAATATTTTGGTGAAAAATCGCAATTAGATTATTTTCCCAAATCGTTCAGCCCTACCATAAACCATGAAAGCCAAACCAAACCCATGAAAAAAAGGCAAAAAAAGTGTCAATTAAAAAGAAATATACTTGCAAAGTGGTCAGAGTAGCAAGATGATGTCTTACGTAATACTGGGCAATGAGGCGTTCATCCTCTGTGTTCATGCGCTCCCTCATGATGACATCTGTTAAAGTCCTTTGGTGGGCAGCTTTCTCTTCATCCAGAACCTTCTTCACCTGCTCCTGGATCTGGACCTGCGCTGCAGCCTGGGTCACAGCCCGCGCTCTGAGCTGCTCTTCTTCCAGTCTGTCCACAAAGAGACAAGTATCAACAGCTACACACAAAAAAAGGATTAGCAGAAACTGGCTAACACAGTCTAGTTAGAAACCCTTCAGATAGCCATTATCCAAATATAATGCATTGAGAGTTCTACTTACTGAGATTAACATAAACTTTCAGTGTTAACCCTTTAAAAAAATGATTCTCCTCACTGTTTTTGAATCCTTAATTGTGCTTGGCTCATCTCCTGCTCCAGTAGTCTCTGTAGTTCACCTTTGATTTGTTTTCTCAGTTCATCTTCATTGACTTCATATGAAAAAGAACATACATTTTCCTCAATACAATACAATATAAAACATTTAAATATTTTTACTTACTTGTAATTAGTTGGGACTTGCTTTCATTTCTTTCTTTTGACTTCCAGTAATACCAATTTGGTGTGCATTACATTTAAATATTATTTCTGTCTTTCATTTTTTTACCATTTCATTTTACAACTCTACTTGCTCTACTATACTTTACTTACTGATTTATGAGAAAAGTCACTGCAGTATCAAACTTATATCGAATTACTTAATTCTCCATCATTTAACACTGAATAATCATGTTGTAGTGCAACAGTGCAAAGTTACAGTGTACATTTTCCATCTCAAGCATTTGGACTGCAGTGATATTAGACAGTAATGTTTAGCAAGCTAAAACTGTTTCCAGGCATCTGGGTTTTATTGCTTGGAATGAAGCAAATAACTATATAATAAGTCACAGGACTTTGGCTCAACATGGGAACATTTTCACTCTTGGAAGCTACACTCTATTACTATGACTGTTGTCTAAGATTATTCATAAAAGGTATGACAACTAACTAATGGGCGATTGATAGCTGCAGGGCTACTTGACCCTTGTTGAATACTTCACCAAGTTATCTGGAATGAAATCAATGAAATCTTGGCATTCATCAGTAGCTTTTTAGTGGACATTCCAATTATTATGTTTTTAAGTCCTCTGATGTTACTCATATGCTCAGCCAGACTCACCCACAGGAGTTTGAGGAGGTGGAGGAGGAGGAGGAGGAGGAGGGCTCATGGTATCAAGGAGGGAGGGGATCGGATGAGTGTCCACAGGCTTCTCACACGGGGAGGGCAGGCTATCTAATCCTGAGGTCAGGGCTAATAGCTCACTGGCAGGGGGAGCTGCAGCTGAAGCGTTTGGAGAAACACCGGCATGTCCTTCCAGGGCAAGCAGTGGGACTGAGGCGAGCACTGAAGAGGGCATGGCAATGGCAATGGCTTCAATTTCTTCTACAATGGGTAGAGGTGCGGGTAGGGCTACTGGGCGGGATGTGCATACTGCTTCAGTAGGTGTAAGTGTAGGTGTCGTTTCAACAACATCAGGAGAAAAGTTTGGTACATCTTTAGTTTCACCAGGAAGGATAGACACAGAAATAGCATCTGAGGGAGGCACTGGTAAAGACATGGTCTCTGTAGGTGTAGTTATGCCTGTCGTTTCCATGGATGAGGACACAGCTACAGGTTCAAAATGACATGTGGGTGTGACTTCAGGTTCAACTGGGTGAGATATAGGTATAGCAGATTCTTCAGAATGTGCAGGTGCAGCCATAGCTTCAACAGGAAGTGTTGGTATGGCTGCCAGTTCCACAGGGTGTACTGGTGTATCTAGGGGCAGCACTGGGGGTGTGAGTTCAGCAACAGGTTCAATAGAGAGAGGTGTAGGTACAGCTAAAGGTTCCTCAGGTGAAGACTGTAGCATGACTACGGGTTCAATAGAGAGAGGTGGTGGTACAGCTAAAGGTTTTTCAGGTGAAGACTGTAGCATGACTACGGGTTCAATAGAGAGAGGTGGACGTACAGCTAAAAGTTCATCAGGTGAAGACTGTAGCATGACTACAGGTTCTTGTGGTGTGGGTGTAGACAGGGCCACAGTTTCAGTAGGAGGAGAGGACACATTGAAAGGTTCAACAGAAGGAGGGGTAGGTATAGCTACAGGTTCTACAGCTACAGATATAATGGTAGGTTCAACAAAAGGCTGTTTGTTGACTTCAGGCTCAGCTGTAGCTGTAGATTCAAAACACTCAACTGAGGGAGGAGGGGTGGGTGTTGCAACAGGTGGGGGTAGTGATAAGGCCACAGTTTCAGCAGGAACTGTTGCTTGAGCAGGTGGGGGTATGGGTTCCGCTGAGGGAGGAGGGGTGGGTGTTGCTTGAGCAGGTGGAGGTGGTGATAAGGAAACAGGTTCAACAGGAACAACTGTTGCTTGAGCAGGTGGGGGTATGGGTTCCGCTGAGGGAGGAGGGGTGGGTGTTGCTTGAGCAGGTGGAGGTGGTGATAAGGAAACAGGTTCAACAGGAACAACTGTTGCTTGAGCAGGTGGGGGTGTAGTTAAGGATAGAAGTCCAACAGGTGGAGGTGGTGATAAGGCCACAGGTTCAGCAGTTACAACTGTAGGTGTTGCTTGAGCAGGTGGGGGTATGGGTTCAGCTGAGGGAGGAGGGGTGGGTGTTGCTTGAGCAGGTGGAGGTGGTGATAAGGAAACAGGTTCAACAGGAACAACTGTAGGTGTTGCTTGAGCAGGTGGGGGTATGGGTTCAGCTGAGGGAGGAGGGGTGGGTGTTGCAGCAGGTGGAGGTGTAGTTAAGGATAGAAGTCCAACTGGTGGAGATGGTGATAAGGCCACAGGTTCAGCTGTAGGTGTTGCTTGAGCAGGTAGGGGTATGGGTTCAGTTAAAGGTGTGGGTGAAGAACTTGCAACCGATTCTGGAAGTGAAGGAGGTGGGGCTACAGTTTCAATTACTGGTGATGTAGGTGTTACTTGGCCTTCTGCAGGAGGAGTTGATGTAGGTGTTACTTGGCCTTCTGCAGGAGGTGTAGGAGGAGTTGACAGCTGCTTATTAAGTGCTTTGGGGGGCTGTGTTTTAACTTCCTCAGAGGAATGTTGAGAGGAAGGGCTTGGCAGTGGTTCAATGATTGGCACTGGCTCAATAAGTGGAGGTGGCATTAGAGTGCTCACAAAATGAGGAGAAGGAGGCAAAACTGGGGCCAATCGTTCAGCAGTGGGTATGGGTCTGGGTTGGGGAGGCGCAGGCACAGCATGGGGTGAAGAGGAGGCAGCTTTTTGGCCTGGGTCTGGGCGGGTCTTACTGGGTGACTCCCTCATACGGCCAATGACTCTATCAGAAAGCTATCATCAAACAATAAAGAAAGACAGAGCCTGTCAGGTAAACCAGAATTTCCTTTTTACGTTCATTTAGGCATAACCATACAAAGGACTTCATGACCAGTGCAATAACAAACATTGTCAATATACGCTCCATCTAATATCAAAACTGGGTCTTTTTTTGCAGAAATGGCCAAAAATAATAATTAAATTAAATTTAAATGGTAAGAACTATAATCAAGCTTGTGAACCAACAGAACATCTACATAACTCGGCTATATATCCCAAATATAGAAAACCTCAAGTAAAACACTTTGAAATCAAGCATGTGACCTTGTACAGGGATATTTCCATCGAGGAATAAGGAGTTGCTTGTGTTTAGAAACATGCCGTTTTGGTAATCCAAATAGCTGTATGAACCTCCAAGAGGTTACATTTAAATGAAAACACAAAAGACATGCCTCAGGCCTTTAACTGTATAGGCTATTTCAGAGGTTGCTTTCCCTTGGCCATCAGTTCTGTTTGGAAACATATCCCTTTCCCTTGCATGTTGCTCTACCAGAAGCACTTCTTGAAACTTGAAGCACTTCACAGAATTGTTCTTGAAAATATTTCAAGAGATAATCATTAAGGAATAAGTGCTTGAATATCTGTTTCCAAATTAATTGTCTCTTAATACACATTAAGGTTGCATCATTTCAGTGTCAACCGTGAAATATACATTAAGACTAGATAACAGATCTATGCCTAGGGACTTACTGTTTCATTGTGAGAAACGGGATAACCAACATGATCATATTTAAGAGCGGCTTCATTTAAATGATCGTTAGATACCTTTCAAATGTATTCATGATGTATTACAGCTTTGTAATCAAGAACACAAAAACAAGATAACCTACACGTGGAGCAAAACTTAACCTCCCGAGAATTTTTTTAAATTTGGCGACACGTGTAGGCAAAGGGTCTAGTGAATATGACCGGAGACAGTATATTAGCCTATTACTAAGAGAGCAATGTTTGTTATACAATTAAACTTTCTACCTCCTCCTATTCGTGCACTCACCCGAATGCCCTTCACAAACGTAACGCCTTCGTGACCGTCTGACTCAAAAGCGACATGACTGTTATTACTCCCCATACCTATAAAAACACTTTTCTGTGTTAAAATACGTTGTGGGTTTTTTAAAGCCACACGTTGTGTTCTGAACCGTATATTTCTTCTCAACGCAGGGGAGCCACATAGATTAAGCTATTCCCTGCTCTTCCCACTTTGGAGTACTATGTAGAATGATCGTTTCCATTGGATGACTTGGAAGACCTTGTGCAACATTGCTTTTCATTGGTCCAGTGTTACAAGATGGTGTACGTATGTACCCAACATATGTATGTGTATGCATTCAGTTCAGATGAAAGTATCATGTGCTGAACCATGGACATTAACCACTGACGTTAGTGACTGAATCTGTGTTTTGCTATTCTGAGACAGTTACCACAAGTCCAAGTCGTTCACCACGCAGACACAGAACCTTTTACCCTGGAGGCACTATAGCCTCTGTCACAACAATAACATTTCACTAACTACAAAAATGTATAACAAAAAAGTTTGCTGAGCTTGATTTTTAAAGATTATGAAAATGAACTTTTAAGAAATATAATACCAATGTTATCCACTATGCTGTTTTTCTTGTATTTGCCACATATCTGCCTGTTGGAAAATGAAGAAAAAAAAAACAACGATTGTCAAGCTTCCTCTGTTATCTCCAGAAAAACTGAACTAGGGATATTTATCCCATCTTTAGCCACACAGTAGAAATATACAGTGTCGTACAAAATAAATTAATAAAGCTATTGCAAGTGAGCAGAGAAATTTTACATGTCAGCGCTTTGTTGTACAAACAAGTCCCTTCTCTATTTTTTCCCAGTGAGAACATTTCCATACATGTACTTGGCCAATAAAGATGATTCTGATACATCAGTGTCACATCAGAAAATTTATTTATTGGATACTAGACAAGGGTTTAGCTGGTAGCATCACAGTAAGCATCACAGTGTAAGATGCAAGTCTGAGAGCAGCAATCCAATAGATCTCTGCTCATCCTACTCACCCAAGAGAAGAACCAGTTGACAGTGGAACATGCAATCAGGTTCCTATGTTTGACCGGACTGATGAACACAACAGACTACAAATAAGTCAAAGAAAAGTCCAGATTTTAACACCACACACTAACCACAACCAAGCATATTCATAATTTACAAATCATTTGAACTGTCTAGAGTTGTAAAGTGTACTGCTAGTGAAGACAACTGAAGTTGTGCTACAATATGTTCATAAATTGGAGATCAAAGGCTAAAGTTCAAGCTGTTAGGTGAACTCAGTTGGCTACTGTGTACTGGAAGAAGTAATGGTCTGCAAATTGTGCTTACTGCTCCAACTTATTTTATTTAGCTATGAATATCAACCAGTCTTCCAATTGTGTCAATGTTAACATTTCTATTGAATCTAACACACAGAGGAAAATTGTAAAACTTCAAAGAAGTCTTGAGCAATGTCTTTACGTTCTAACCACTCAAGTTATTACTGGTCTGCTGCCCTTACTATCCTCCCCATCTGTAGAACCCACTGGATATGTATTCTACTCTCTGAGGAACACTGAGGGAAATAAGGCCTTACTTTGATGACGTCTGTTTTGTGATTTTGGTCAATCAACACATGAATGAAAGAATGTACCCAATAAATTAAAGCAAGCAAAATCAAGTTAATCTGTAGCCCTACTTTAGTGAGTTAATGTCATTACTCATACAACTGTATAAACCTTTGGGATGTGTGAATGCTTATATATTTGTACCTTCGCTTTCCCCTCCAGTTGATTCAGAGTTAGACATTTTTCATTTGCTATTTTGAAGCTTTAAGACATCCATGCTGGTTATATAACAGTGATTCATGGGAAGCCTTCAAGTCTTTCATTTCTTTTTAAATACTTCTTACATTGTTGATGCATTGCATTTTGCTTAGGATGGCCAGAACATCACCCCCACCAATTACAATATTTCAAACAGGACTCAAAGGTTCTTGCCAAAGATTGTAGGTGAATTAGTAGTGTATTTTCTGATTTATTTTGTCAGCATCCCATATTCCCAAATAAACACAGATGAATCACAGTAAATGTTCTGATTTTAAAAAGTCTAGTTCGGGGGGGGGACTACGTCACCCATACATACATGGTTGGAAGTTTTACATTAATTCGTCATGAACATGATTGTCATGGCAATACAGGGCTTTCGATGAATTCTTTGAACTGTTTTTTGTGTGGGGTAGAATTATTTTACAATATACATCTTTAATAGAAGAAAAAACATTTGTTTTAACAGTTTTTTTTATGTATTTGGGGTTTTCTGAAATCAACACAAAGTGAAAATGATACATAAATCACAGCTAATATTTGTTTAAATGTCCCTTACCAAGTACATTATTTCTATCTAAGATGTATGTTGTACAATCATTCTGCCCCAGAAAAAGAACCGTTCAAAGAAATCACTGCAAGCCCAATATTTCTATGACATTCATGTCCATTATGAGTTTATGCAAACCTCCGACCACAACTGTATATCATATTTCCTGCAGAGTGTAGCTGTTGAAGTAGTGGATACATGAAATAGCACAAATTGTTAATTCCTGTCTACGGACATCTGATTCTGATTTCACAATGTAAAAATCATGGTCTTATGCAGATACAGTATATGGCAGACACATATCCCTTGCTTCTGTTTCGGCTTCAAAAGTGATCTTATATACACAGAACATATATTTCTTTTTAGAATTGCTTATGGATCTATGTAGAAAAAGTGCTGGACATAAAATAAAAACTAATACAAAAATTCAAGATTAGTCTTCACTGCATCTATACAGTAATTCTTATTTAAGTAATGGAGTGCTACATCAAGACTGTGCTCAGACAATATCTTAAAACCAATTTGTAAACTCACTTAGCTAGCTCGTATTACGTCTTGACAAACTCAAACAAATGTGTTGTTTACATGGTTACCAGTGTGTCATACAGGAAAAATCTGTTCCACAAATCTGTACCTTCACAAACGCTACGTAAAGTTGTACACCTCTTCGTAATGGTGTCTGACCTATGCTATCATCTTCTCAAAAAGTCATCTTCCTACGAGGTTGTTAAGCACAGATACAGAGACATTAAAATTACCTTGAACAAAAGTTAAGAACAGTCCCAGAGATTGAGATTTTCAAGACCAGTGTCAGAAAACCAAACAGCAGCAGAGAGGTGTAACCTCTTGGAAATGCCATAGCTATCCAATAAGCATCTTCAGTTAGTTGAATTATGACGTCATGTACGCCATCAGCAGATTTCAATTTTAGATCAAATTCTATGTTCTTTGGTGAATTATTCCCCTGCCACATTTCCCTTTTTAGCATTGTTACTGAGCATAAGAAAGTATGTTTGTATTGTTTGTAAAACTATTTTCATTACATCAAATGACACAGGCCATCGCCATTATCCTTTAATCCACGGTCCAAAGATTTCCACGGCAGAAAAATGTCAATGGTCTGTGCCAATGAGGGCTATGCCTGCACATTCAGGCAGGTCCATCCATCCAGACGATCCAGGGGAGGAGTCACAAAACTATTTTCAGAGGAGGAGTGCTCATTTATCCGTTAGTCTGCCTTCTTTGGTGGTTTGTCGCTTCTGAGGGCAGTCCGGACACTTGTCCAGACCTCTGTGTAGATAAGTGTACCCAGAAATACCACTGCTGTGCCCACCCAGTGCCAGGCAGTGAAGGGGTTCTGGAAGTACAAGATGGAGATGATGAGACTGAGGAACTTCCGTAGCGTTACCACCAGCGTAACTGTGAGTGAGGCACACTCTGTGGTCAGGATGAACACTCCCCGAATGCACACATATCTGATACAGCAGGTTAAAGGCAAAAGCTTTCTCACTGTTTACCAAACAAAGAGGACAAATCTCAAGTGCTTTCAATTCAGACCGTGTACATGAACTACTCCGACATCATGGCTTTTCTAGGTACATGTTGCAGCTCTCTGTATTTACAGTTTTTCTTATCCAAGTGGCACTTTAAAAGGTACAGTGTGTGGTTAGTAGTGGCGAGGTTGCTGAACTGCAACCAGCTGAATACCCTTCCCTTACCAGCATGTGCGAGTACCCACGGTGACAGTCATGAAAAACACGAAAAGCCCTATTTCGAGCCAGTGTTTTGGTTTGTCTGTTCTGAGCTATTATAGAAACGTGGGAGCGCAATAGGGCCGACTCCGTGGAAGAGAACCCGCTCCGTATTCAGATACGAAGGACTCATTCGAAGCTAACATTCTACTAATAGATGCCACTTTAAAGCTACACACTGTACCTCTTAATGCTACATTTTTAAATGTGTAAAAAGTAATATTGGAGTAAAATGCTGTGATGAAGGATACTGAGTTATGACATTCATCAGCAGATACAACCACATCACTGGAACAGCTTGTTCAATCACGGGGACGTCCACAGGAGCTGGGAGGAAACTGCTGTTAGTATGTTATCCGTTAGAATAAAGGGTATATGAGTAACAAACAAAAAAGGAACAAAGGCTAAAAATAGACTGTTGCAAAATATTTGTATTAAATGTGAGATCCAAAAGATCTGTAATTTGTGATCATTTTAAAATGCTAGATTTTAAACAACACACCACTTTGATTGAAGAGTAGACAGTGGTTGTAGATGTCTGTAGATAAGAGCAAGAATCCTGGTAATGGAAGGCAATGCTGAAAGAGAACAATATACCAGCATTCAAATGTGGGACCTGACCATGGATACATGACTGTAAAAACTTTAAACATAGAGTGAGTATTTAAGTTAATGTAACCAATGAGTTAAGTATGAACTACTAAATATTGTTAGAGGTTAATCACTGTGACATGCCAACACTGCACAAATACAGCACTAACATTATAGAAAAGGGCCTCTTTGGAGTGCTTTCCATACTCCTTATACAGTGTCTCCTGGAAAATCCCCATCCGAGCAGACATGACCAAGGCAAAGGTCAACATAGCAATGCCTAAAGAAGGAATAAAAAAACATGACTATTTTAAGATTTACACTTGTATGTGCCTCTTAAATCTGTGATTTTGCACAGCTTACACTGACAATAAAACCCTGTTCAGTAATCAACTTCACACTGGATTTATATTTTCCTCTTTTCTTTTTTGTGTAACACAAACCAGACTAGCCAGTAGAATGCCACTTTACAGGGGGGGGGGGAGGGGCGATTAGTTTGTGACACAGCAAAGCAAATACAACCCAGCCCTGATTACCATTTAGAGGTTTAACTGATTGTAGACCTACCCAAAAGCCAGCGCATAAAAGCATATGTGCTTTCATCCTCTGTAGTGCCTGTCGCTATATTCTGAAGAGACAGGGTTGGTTTTCAGTAGGTGGCGTTTTTCAGTAATGGTATATGAGAATACATAATCAGTCCATAATAACCAAGAAAACCAACAAAAGTTGTTAAAAGCTTACCACTTGTTTAGCAGACATGATGGTACAGATAAAGATTCCCACAGACACCAAAGCAATTGAAATGTATTTACTTGCTGTATATCTACAAGAGATAAAGTAATAGTTGAGATACCAATTTGAGTTTATATAGCTTCATAAGCAAAACCTGAACGAGTTATTAGCTTACCTTTTTTTCAGAATTATGATTCCAAGAATCATGTTGGCTATCAAAGAACCCTGATAAAGCAGATACATGGTTTACTGTCAAGTAAAATGCATTTTCAAGCACACCATTACCTTTACCGACGCAATAAAAGCAAATGCATACTTACAGATCTGAAAATCATGTGAAGGGGCATGGCAATGTTGAAGTTGAGGGCGTAATTGTTAATGACGCTGACGGTGAAGAACATGGTCACCATAATAACATAATTTCTGGAGTGAGGAAAAGGAAACCATGATTGTTTTTTTGTGTTGTGAATATACAACAGGCGTACATTGATTCATATCATCATATCAGTAGATAAGGAACAACCTACGACCAACCTGATAGGGATTGCAGGTTTCTTTCTTCCAAAATTCGTTTCAAAGATGAACCCTTCTAAGGCAATGAATGCAAACTGAGCGAAAGTGACAATGTTTCCACATCCTGGGAAGTCTCTGTATATGTATTTCAACAGATAAATTTCACATTAGGCTACAATACCGCAATAAAACATCAATAGAGGGAAAGCTATCCCATTGGCAAACAACATTTTCCGTAACCACCGAAGCGGGAGCATGCATGTTCTAAACTTACACAGGCTATTCATTTTAAGGTAATGTTATATTTAACCCGGTCAGAACAGCCTATGCCTTCAAACTCGAGTCGCAAAGTTGCAAACCACTGACCTTACTAAAAGTTCCAAAAATACGACGTTACTGCAGCACCCAACGAAAACCAAAAGGATTGCAAATGCTGAATTCATGTTTATCATTTACGCATAACCATATGAGTGTATCATCAAATTAGCGAGGCACCGAATACAACATCTATAAGTACCGCTCACGGACTGTTTGACAGAGTAGAAGTGTATGTGTATGCTACGTCGAGCGATCTCTTTCTTCCGGGTCGATAGTTGTGCATTGTGGGAAAAGTAGTTTACTCTTGTGAATTTCTCTCACAATCTGGGGTGATCATTTAGGATATAAAACACATTTCCCATATCGAAGGAGTATACACTACTCTTATAGGGAGTGTTCCATGTAAATTAAAAACGAAATCATAGGCTTGCACAAAATGTGTGATGTTGCTAAGAAATTATATCAGGTTTTCGTGGTCATGTAGCCTATTGATCTATACATCATTTAAACGTCTATCTCTGGGATGTTACTTTCACGTAACAAAATGAAACGATTTAGTCTCTATTGGTATAAATTACTAAATATATTTTGGTACTGGCATTAATTACAAATACCCGGCAGTGTACTCATTTCACTGTCTATTGCAGAGTAACTAGCCTGCTACTGCATTGGAGACATTACCTGACGCTTCTGAACATACTGCATCCACGCAGGCGCTGTGGATTTCACTCCTTTCCCAGAAGACGTGGCGGTAATAGTTGCAAAGCACAAGCACAACGTTTGTTGCGAAGACCAGGTCAATCGTAAAAATGATTTCGCTGACGGATTCTCAGAGTAAGCCAAATTTATATTTGAGGTCTTATCATCGTTTTCAGTGTGGTGTTCCACTATCGCTAAGATTACATAGGAATCCATGGCAATGGATGGTCAGAAAAAGTAACATTAGCTAGCTAGCTAGCTCACTGAACGAAAGAAAGGCCTGAATTCGGCGCTGTTGCCCTCCGCTAGTTTGCAGTGCCATTCATAGTTAAGAATGAGAAATCTGTCATTATTTGTGTTTCAAAGGGTCACAATTCCATGTGACAAAACACTTGAGGCGATGCCAGTAGTCATAAGGTTAACAGTTTAACGTTAGTTTACATCCTTCTGCTGCCTCTGTCTCTGCTTAGTAACGTTACCAAAGCTTCATCCAAACTTTTCATTCAAGTCATAATGCCATTTGCTTTGTCACCTCAGAGATTGGAATGGGTCTAACAGGATTCGGCGTGTTTTTCCTCTTCTTTGGAATGATCCTGTTCTTCGATAAAGCCCTCCTTGCCATAGGAAATGTAAGTTACTCTAACCATAAAGTTGCACCTGCAAAATGATGCTTCTGGTGGTACCAGCGCTTGTTTGAAGTTACAGTGAATCCCTGATCATTTGAAAGCCAGAGATATATGATTAACTGTTTTGTGACTTAATTGTGTGTTTGGGTGTGTAGATATTATTTGTTACAGGGTTATCATTTGTCATCGGCTTGGAACGCACCTTCAGATTCTTCTTCCAAAGGCATAAAGCAAAAGCCACCAGTTTCTTCCTGGGGGGTGTATTTATTGTATTGATCGGTTGGCCCATTGTTGGTGTGGTCCTCGAGACTTATGGCTTCTTTTTGTTATTCAGGTAAGTTTGGGATGCCTAAAAGATATTGAACATAAAGTATTTTCAATGATTTGAAGCTGGAGCTGTCCAGTCAAACTACAGTGAATTGAAGACATATAGAGAACAAGCTCTGTCTAAATCACGGAAACATTAAACAATTTAGACAGTGGTTTTCTTGACCACTTGAGCTTCGTAGTGTCTGATATGTTTGTAACTGTCATAACAACCATGGTGATCCCACAGCCAGTCATAGGCTCACAGTCATAGATTTCACAGACATGTTCCGAACTTCCATCTGCATATGCATTTATATATTATATATATATAAAATACACAGTATAATAAAAGGTGGAGTCCACTATACTAATCCAGTAGATATTTTGTCAAACTCAGCAAATTGCTCCTCACAGTCCTCTGTCTAGCTGCTTGTTCTGTGTGTCTGCGTAAACACCTGTGTATGTCAATCATGAGTCAATGCTGGAGGCTGGAGTGTGGTGTCTACACCAAAACTAGGTAATAATATCACGATTTGGACCAACATGTGGACAAACATGCTATAAAGTAGAGTCACTGATATTTCCACTTGGTTAGCAACCTGTAACGACAGCCATTTGAATGCCCTCACATCAGATTTGTATTAATGACACTGAAGTGGCAGTGTTCACCTATTGCATTGGTATTTATTGACAGAGTGAGAGTGGGGTTACTTTAGGTCAAAAGCAAGCATGGCGGAATATGACTGTGGATATTATAACAAACCGAACTGTGATGATATGCACAAGAACCTGAATGGGTTTGTTACTGTAGATAATCTTTGGCATCAGTGGGAAGTGATGTGCTTTTTCTGTGCCCAGTTTGTCTTTATCTGGGTGGCATTATTTTTAGTGTACCCAGGGGGTCATACTGTTGGATGGGGCAGTCTACTATTTGCAAGTTTAGGTGTGTCTCTGTATCTATGTATTGTATCATTCATCATACATTTCTATACCATTTGAGATGGCAGAGACACACCTCACTTTCCAATGACATTTGACCGTTTCCAAATCAGTCAAGTCACCCCAAACGCAGAGCAAATTAATCCATTTAAATAGGCTCCACAGGGTGTTACAATCATATACTATTTTTGTGTGAGTTTACCACTGACATGAAGGCACAAGAGATACTGTACATATCAGAATAGTCAGGCAAAGTGTGGTCCTTGAGCACTACGCACAAGAGGAGAAATGCATCCAGTGTCTGTCCTTCTCTGTCTGTTATGGTGGCACACGTGGGCACCTCATCTATCCTTACTGGGGGTTCTGAGCACACCACTATCACATTTGACCTCTTTTGAAAAGTCATTCTGAATTCAATACAAGGGAAGCAAGAGAACATTTGATATGGCATTATGTGTTGACCTGGTCACAGGACAATAGGACTACTGGTTTTGTGTAGCTTCTCTTTTAATGTTTGAAAAACTTTCTGTTTCTCTTCAATAGAGGGTTCTTTCCAGTGGCTGTTGGTTTTATTAGGAGGATACCCATTCTGGGGTCTCTGCTAAATCTCCCAGGTATCAGTGGGGTAAGTTCCTCCTTTAGCATATATGATATAAATATATATATATTTTTATATTATATTTATATATATATATATATAAATAAGTTAAGTATATTAATAATAATAATATTTATATATTAATTAAGTTCTTTATTATGCATTAACAATTCATTTTCCTTTTCCAGTTGGTTGATAAAGTTGGCGAGAGCAACACCATGGTATAACGGTAACTGATGGTCACAATGGACATTTGCTTGATCATTCCCTAACAATATTTATATTTCAAAGTTTTACATTTTAAATGTTACTTTACTGCCAACACTCCTTGAGGTGGATTTGGGCAGTCAATTCAGACCTCTTCTCATCTGAAGGAAACATTTGTTTTCCTCCATGAACTTTCATCTGGCTACTGAAGTTACTGAAGTTTCGTTTTGACGAGAGATAATGTGTTGCATTAAGTCTGTTGCCATGAAAGAAAAGACCTAGAAGATTTGGGGACTTGTTCCAGCCCAACCAAGAGACATTCTGTGATTCATGGTGTAACGTGCCTCCATCTGGTGGTGAACCAGGACTACAAACGTTGCACACCCTGAATCAGCACTGTTGGATCTGTAACTCCCTGTTGTGTGTGTGTGTGTGTGTGTGTGTTTTAAATGTTGATGTGAAATGCCCAAACTCTGGTGAATCAAGTGAGGGAACGAGCAGGCCATTCTTTACAGTGCTGTGCTGACACGATGGGAGTCTTGTGCGTGTAAAAAAACAAAAGGTTACTGAGTTTTGTAAGGTTGTTTTAAGTGTTGATGGTTCTGTATGTGCCACTGTGTCTGGGGATGACCAGTGAAGTTTGTCAACCGTCAATACAAGTACTCTGTACACCGAAACCAGAATACTGATCAACATAATCCATTATTTATACGCTATATTTTTTCACAAATTGTGAAAGGAAATTCTTTAACCAAATTCCCGGTATCAAAAAATGTAACTTATACATATCCTGAAATTACAAGCACAGGAAGTGTTGCGGAAACATTCTGGTAGGGGGGGGGAGAAAACGGCCCAGCTTATTAATGTATCTATGAAATTAAAATGCCAACACAAGCAAGACCAATGAGGGAATGTTGGCTCACCACTCATACCTATGGGTTATGGACAAATGGCACTAGGGCACCTGGTCATACACCGTGACGGGGAGTGTGATATTGTTCATAACATCATGGTTGTGATCACAGGCGTGAGTTGCGAGTGAATTTATGCGTTGCTATGATCACAGCAGCACCAGGGGTGCTTCTTGCCTCTTACCCTGTTTTATTTCACTGTGGCTGTGAGTTTTCCCAAATTCCTCAGGTAGTTAGACAGACAACGTTACTGATCAATCTGTTCAATCGGTTCGTATTACATTGTCTAATGTACCAATGCAATGATATGTATGACATCTACATGCAACTGGGGATATTTTCATTACGGTTTTTGTTTGAATCTGACAGTGTTCTGACAGAAGAATGGTATTGTGTGAAACTGACTTTCTGTTAATATTTGTAAATTATACATGTTGGAAACAATGGAAACTGCCTTTGACTGAAATACATAATGCTGACGGGAACCACTCATTTAATATTGTGTTGTTGCGCAGGTTTCCTTTAGACTTTGATGAGATTGATATTTATTTACTTGGGGATGTACAGTAGGCTTCAGTTAAGTGATGGACCAGTTCACAAGATCTCTGATTTTTAATCACAAACCTGAAACATCTGTACTTTTTACAAGAATGAAAAGTAAAATGTATGTACTAAACTACCCTTGAGTGTTTTGCTAACAGTAGTCACGTTTTAATCCTGTGGTTACAACATCAGTTTTAGTGGCTGAAAGACGAAATATAATTCTGCAAAAATTATGACATGCATATCTTGTGCATTTAAACCTTCAAAGTAACAAAAAGGGGTATGCATTCCTCTTACTGAAAAAAATCTGAGCTTTAGCCAGTTGAAACCAGCCACTGTCATTAGGGGCTGTCAGTGACTGCAGTTTCCCTTTAATGAATAAGTAATTTCATGCAGGTCATAACGTGCAGCATGTTGCAAGGACTAGAATCTCTGTCCCAAATAATGGCAAAAGAAGTGTGACAGACAAATTAAGTGTTGTTTCCCTTCGGTCATTTGGAGTCCAACTAAGACCTCAAAAATGTAGGCTAATTAGATTATAGAGGGATCTTGAAATGATTCCGCACAAATGTATTCAATTAGCACACTAATAGCCAGGGTGGCACTGCCCCTCCACAAATTCTGGCATCCCTAGGAAAGATGTGTAAAAAGGCCTGTTTAAAAGTAATCTTTTGGTGAATTATCTTAACTGAAAATAAAATGGGAAAGGCACCCATTAATTGAGGTTTATTCTGAGAAAAAAATCCCTCATGAAGTTACACATTTCTTACTATCTTTTCCAGATGTGCCGATTATTGTGGATGTTATTATGACTGTATTTTATCAGTATATATACGCTACGGGGTAAACTAACCCACTAGACTGATATTGTTGAATTCATCAGTTGACTGACAGAAGCACTAAAAGGATGAAGGATACATGCCTGGCAAAGAGCATTGAGTGCATCATGGAGAAGCTCATTTTCCTTTTCCATGAAAAGAATCTCTTCTACTATGTCCTAGTAGCCTCTTCCTTAAAGCAGCATTATAGAGTTTTGGTGTAAAACGATGTTCTTGGCGATGTCCTGCTATGAAGACTTTTCTTATGTTTTCATGGGGTGTTGCGACCCAAACAACCAAACTACATTGTGGAACTCAGAAACTTGCAAATTGTTGCATAGTGTTGCTATTTGTCCAACCTACAAATCTTTTAATATTTCCTTTAAAATTGCCCAACTAGCCAAATTGCGATTTTCTTAGGTTTTTAAGGTTTATTCAAACATATATAGAAATCAGTTACATTGAAATGACTGAGACCGTACGTAAGAGTTTTAACCATGCAGTGTTTTGAACTTTCAGGTTATTTGTAATGACTGAATGAATTGGTCACATTATTAAATCACAAGTCTTTCAGGTCCCTCTGGATGTTCCACAGTGTATCAGCGCTTCTCTTCAGCTGGGCCCTCTCATCATCAGTCAGAGTCATGTTGACCACACTGCTCACCCCATTGCTGTTCAGCACACAGGGCAGGCTCAAGTAGACCTCATCACCTATGCCAAACATGCCCTGCAAATCAAAGGCACACAGGTTATACTCACCAATCCATACATCCACTAGTACATATAGATTAGTGTTAGTATGTGTCTATCAAGTGGCTCAGTGTGTACTCCTGTACAAGGGGATTGTACTGACCTTTACCATAGTTGATACTGGATGGATCCTGTTCAGATTTTTCATGAGGCTTTCAATCAGATCAGCCACACTCAGACCAATGGCCCAGTTAGTGTAGCCCTTCAGTTTAATGACCTCGTAGGCACTGCAGTAAAAGTAGGCAATTGAGAAGTCAACGGTAATTACCATTATGTAGCTATATGTCAGGCTCTGTGTAACTGTATATGGCTCCTACCTGTCTACAACCTTCCTATGTGTTTCCGTCCAGTTCTCCTGGTCAGCGTCCGTCCCGATGTCTGGGTTGAGGTTCTGAAGATTCACTCCAGCTACATTAGCACCACTCCATACAGGCACTATAAAACACAAGGAGCATGTTCCAGTTAGTACGTTTATACGTGATGGATATCAATACCACCTACACCAGTGTTAAATGTATTTATAATTCAAAATAGGCATGATTTGGGTTAGTAATATACACAGTGGTACAGGAGGTAGAGAAGTCGTTTAGTAATCAGAAGGTTGCTGGTTCGATTCCCTGTCGAAGCGTCTTTGAGCAAGACACTGAACCCCTAATTGCTTCTGGTGCGCAGTGTGCCATCAGTGTAAATGTAAAATGTGTATACATTGAAAGTCGCACATATGTAAGTCGCTTTGGATAAAAGCGTCTGCTAAATGACTAAATGTAAATATGAAGGCTGCCCCAATGATGGATTATCTGTCAAATAAAAGGCCTGATTTCCTTATTAAATGTTTAAAAGTCAATGTTGAAATGGAACTTGGAGTAGCAAAACTCCCTCACTCCAGGATCAGGTCGCTTAATCACAAGCTCACATAATGGGCTAAAGACTCTCAGATTTCACTTCATTATATCACACTTATTACCTCCGCCAAGGAGGATATGTTTTCGGTGCCGTTTGTTTGTTTTGTCTGTCTGTTTGTCAACCCCCGGCCCCATGTCCATGAAACTTGGGTGAATGGTGTAGCATTACATTTGGGAGCGGATCCCAATTGTGGCAAGGATACATTTTTTCATTATTATTTTTGTATTATTTTTCACTAGGGCATTCGACCTTGGCAGAGGTCTGCACTCTATGAGTGCCCTTTTAGTCTGATAATGAAAAAGAAAAAAGCCTAACCTAAAGAAATGTTTTGGGAGAGGTTAAGTGATCTTGATAACAATATATTTAGTATCATTCTTTCTGTTTGTGCCTTTGCTCACCACTGGAGTCTCCGTGCTCTCCTAAGATCCAACCGTTGAAGCTGCTTGGGTGGATACCCAGCCTCTCGGCCATCAGGTAGCGGAAACGGGCAGAGTCCAAGTTGGTGCCGCTACCGATGACCCGGTGTTTGGGCAGACCACTCAGCTTCCAGGTCACATAGGTTAAGACATCCACTATGATCAGACAGAGAACTCTGTTAAGAAATGATCTGTATGTGGTGAAATTGTGAGAAGTTAATATCTCCAAATTCTGAGTGTAGAGGAGGCTCCAATATTTTAATCAATTCAATTTCATTTCTATAGCGCCAAAATAATAAAATTGTCTCAAGGTGACTGATGATATTTTATGTCAACCAGGTGTTAGTTGGCACAATAATTGAACATTGAAGTTGACTAAAATGGTAGATTAAAACGTGGCATGACTTATACTTTCTAAACTTCAACATGTCCACGTCTGGTCCATACTATGGTCTAGGCATGAGCATGTGTATGAATTGTACAGACGGCGATGTGAACCTGGGTTGGAAACCACAATCAGGATGCAGTTGGGGCTGTATCTGACAATCTGAGGGATGATGTGTTTAAAAATGTTGACATTCCTCTGCACCAGATTCAACCTGCTTTCCCCCTCTTGCTGGCGGACGCCAGCTGTGACCACAACGATCCGGGAGTGAGCAGTCACAGAGTAATCTAATGTTTTGGAGACATCAAAATAAAGCCATTCTAAGAATCCAGAACAATTTTTTAATGTAGAACACTCCTGTCACCTTTTTATATCAGTGGCTATCAAAGGCAACATATTGTAGTATTGGCATACAGACAAAATGGGAGAGGGATTTAGCTATAGACTTGCTAGATTGGGAAGGAATATGGGATATGGGTTTTCAATGCATCAAAAAAAAAAAAATCATCAACTAATACAATTTAAATTCTGTCATAGAGCATACTATACACCAATTGATAGGTTTCACGCCAAGCAAACAACTAGCTTAAATTGTGACCTGTGTGATGAAGATATTCCTGGCACTTTTAGACACATGCTTTGGGACTGCCAAGAAGAGGTAACTTTAATTTTGTCTGAGTTATTGGAAGTCGACATTCCTTTACACCCATGACTGTTAGTGCTTAATGATGACTCCCAAATTAAGTTCACTGAGAAACAGCGTGAAGTTTGGCTTGCAGGCTTAACAGCTGCAAAAAAACGTATTGTACAGAGGTGGTTACCCCACATAATAATTAAGACCTTTGTCAGGTTTTTAATGGCACACACGACACACTGGAACACACACGTGCATATATGGAGGCGACACAGGACACACACACACACACGTAGGCCTGAAGTCGCGGTGAATTTATTTTCTGCTTTTTCCCATCCTGGACCGTCCTTCCTCAAGGACCCCCCCAGGAGCAGTGGGCAGCTTTGCAGCGCCCGGGGACCAAGTGAAGTGAACTGTCCATCTTTGGTCAGGGATGGACATGAGTTCTGTTATTTTGCATGTTTTTACTGTTGGGGTTCTCTTGTGAACACGGGGAGAACATGCAAACTCCACACAGAAAGGCCTGGGAGATAGCCCACCTGAGCACTGTGCACTCTGGGGAGGACCTGCCCCCCAGAGCCAACAGCACCCCATGCGGGAATCGAACCCATGACCTTCTTGCTGTGCGACAGCAGTGCAAGCAACTGAGCCACCGTGCCATTCAAAAATGGTTGACGTACTTTCATGATGTTATAGTGATGGAACTTTCTACAGCTAGAGTTCATAATGCTGAGGCTACAACAACACACATGTGGGGGAAGAGTGCCAGGATGGTCACTGAATGGATGGGTGATCATATTTGAGGTCACTTCACATGTTTTACTGTCGTGTCTGTATTTGATTTAATTTGTTTTGTTTTTCCTCTATATTTTATAGGTCTTTCTGTCATTTTTGGGTCCATGAGATGTGCGATTCGTGTCTGAGGTTGGAATGGGTGGGTGGGGTGGGTGGGAGGACGGGAGTATTGGGATGTATTGTTGTTTTTTATAATACTGTTATGCTTTGTTTCATAAATAAAAACAGTGAATTACATTTTTTTTTTTTATAAAACTCCTGATCAATAATATTGTGATCCAGTTGCAAAAAAACATCCTCACCTTTGCCAGCAACTATCTTGGGTGTCTTTAAGAAGAGGCTGCCATGCTGGAGGTCCATCATCTCTCCTTTGAGTTTATCCTCCATCACATCCACCAGAGCCAACTCATCACAAAACTCCTATCGACAGATAGCGGAGAGGAAGATTTTTAACATGACCACTTTTCTTAAATGCTTACCTATGAACTATGAAATATCTCCTGAAGAATCTAAATTATGAAATAGAAATGACGTACGGTAAATATGTGATATTTGATGATATGTCACAGTTTGTCATAGTGAAGTCATCAATACAAGATGAGAGTGTTTTTGGTGATAAACCAACAAGATGTTTTAATAAAAACTTGCCCTTAGCAGGATGCTGATGGCACAGGCCATTCCCACTTGGCCCACTCCGACCACCGTCACCTTGTTCCTGGGTGGCTCTGCTGGCCCACTAAACATGGGCATAATGAGCTTCTGCAGGACTGAGGCCATGTCCAGAGCTGCAGCAAAACAGATTTGGCTAAGTAGGCTCCAACTGGCTCAGAGATCAAATGCATTAAGACCGATGTCCGTTTGCCAACTATGTACAAACAAACATATGCAAACACTTTGATTCATTACATTTTGTAGTTCATTAGCAAAGTCGTCCAGATATGTAGCTAAACCTTTACTCATAAGCAAAACATTTACTCATATTTATGTTAGGAGAATTGAAGGCTATTCATGTGAAAGCATCAATAAAGCACTACACAGATTTTTAGAAGAAAACTAGATAAATAGCAGACACTCAGTCTTTACTCTTTCACATGGCTTTCATGACCCTAGTTAGACATGAAGTTTAGGCCTCATCCTAAAAGGTTACATTCTAGTAGCCATTTTTCGTGGATCCAAAATGCACCCGCATTCAAGAGTTCATCCACCCCATCACAGATGCGCATGTCTCCATACACACACGCCCGCCACACAAACATGCACTGACTCTGTCCCACACAAAACCTAATGGTCAGAATAGAGTTCATTTGTCGGAAAAACAAGTGACAGAGTACTTGCTCAAATACTTACTTTGATCGATGATGTTCCGGGCTGCCAGGTATAGAAACCACCAAGAAATCAACATGGCATGTCAGAGACCGAGAGAGAGAAACAGGCATGCAGTTCCCCTGCAGCGTTCAATGTAGTTCACTGAGGAACTAAACTTCAGTGCCCAAGAGTGTCACCCCTACCTATCCCAATCAGGGAATAGTGCACCTGGTTCTGGCTGCAGCAGACACCACATGGGGGTTATGTCCTGAGATAGAAATACACTACACTGTCTCTTTTCCTCCTCCATCTCACCCCCTCCACCTCCACAATTATTTATCCCACTGCCAGTGTCTGTCTGCAGACAGGTAATTGGGTTAGTGTAATCCCTTGACAACTTCAATCTGCTACACCTGCACCCGAGTGTCATGTCAGAGTGTGTTAGATGCGCGTTACAAAAAAAAATGACATTGACTAAAAAATGTATGGAAACTTAATACAGAGTCGGGGAAATTTAACCATGTTAAGGATGCTCTTTAAATATATTTAGGAAAAAAGAATGAAACAGGACATTTTAATGTCTCTACTATGCCTATGTGTCTATTGGTGAAGAATGTCTTCCACAGAAATGTTAGTGTGTGTTAATAACTCCAGTGGATCAGATGTTACAGTTATTTTATACTTATGTGTCTTGGACTGAGAGTGACCAACATTACTGTTACCACTCTACATAAAAAAACATGCATAGACTGCCACTTAAATCCAGTGATGATCTCAAGGTAATCCAATTTTGGAGCTAGTCCCCTTTTTAATACCCAAAAGCTAGGGCATGTGTCAAGGGCAGGGAAAGTAAAAGCTTTACTATAAAAGCCTGTTAGCAAGGCTTGTTTTTTGTTTTACTTTTATGCACAATGGTGTATTAATGAGTAGCATGAATATCAGATTCTGTGGTACTCTGGTAATCATTCTAAAATGTTAATTATACCCCTTTAAGACCCAAGTAAAACCCATGTTGATTTTTAGTATGAAAGAGTCAACCTTTGGCTGATAAGGATGTATGGTATTCACCATGCTCATATACAAAATGTCGTCCCAACTCAAACAGTCTAATAATATCTGGCCCTGGAGTTTTACGACGAAGCAGATTAATTCTACTGTGTAATCGTCTTGAGATCCCTCGATGACATTGACATCTTACTGTAGTTGTTAATTAGGATTGGGAACATGCAGAGGCTTCAGTGGTGCAGCTCTCTTGCTTGTTCAGAAGACTAGATTTCAAAAGTGCAGTTTCGCCTCATCCAAAATCCCTTCTGTTCCAACACAAAGGTAAGGTGTTTTCATTCATTTGGTTGTGACGGAATGCTATACTCAGTTAGCTTCCATCTGATTATTATTTCAGGTCGGAAGTTATAGATGGAGATTGCGAGTGTCCCTGCCATCAGTTAACTACAGCAAGTATTATTCTCTCAGACTTACCAGAACATAAACGCCAGTGTTTGGGAGGCAGTTATTGCTGCAGGGGGCACTATAATGTCAAATATAGAAAAACAAAGCTGTAGTTCAAGTTCCATACATGTGAGTAAGTGAATAACTAAATCGCCTTTATTAACTGGCTGTTTATGAACCATTGAGCCTATCGATAACGTTTGAATGCTGAATGCATCTTGAAATTAAAAACTCGGACAAATATGAATCCATGCGTTGTTCAGGCTACTTCAACACAATGACGTCACTTTTAAACTCAATGCATCTGTCTGTGAAAACGTTATAACCAGCTTTAGACCAACACTGAGGGTGGGTTGGGTGGATGAAATGTCGATTTCCCTGCGACTGGAGATAGCAGTAGGTTATAACGATATATAGGCCTAATTCTGAGGGAGTAGTGTTGGTAGATCAGAGCTTCCCTTTACTTGAAGCACTTTGAGCTGCATTCTTTTGCATGTAAGGTGCTATATAAATAAAGTGTATTATTACTCTGGTTATTCTGGGTTCTCAAAAGTGCACCCAAACGTCCCTTTGTCAAAAATCGCGGACGTCTCATTTTGGCCAGGTATCTCGCTTCAACCAGGGTTAAATCCCTGCTATCCATCCTTCGTGTCAAAATCAGTCGGGCGGTGACTAGGCCCAGAAATAGCATGCCACCACCGTGAGATTTGTAATAATCTTATTAGGTAGAGCAGAATTGGTCTGTCGTTAAATTGACTAGGGTGTCCCGCTGCTGTAAACCATGGGAATGGCGGTGTTGAGCATGACTCCTTTCTTCTTGGTGTGGTTTCACTGTAAATGTTGTCCTCAATTACGAAAACGTTCAAAGCAGGCTTCAGGAACCAAGCCTTTATGCCAAGAGAACCTTAATAGAACCAAATCAATTACGCTAAGAGTATATGCTGCTCCAAAGATGTCTACAAGTAGTCACTCACTTTTCCTTCACTATATGATTGGTAAAATGTTGGCCGACATTTCTGATCAATTAGTGTTATGTAGACAACATAAGGGCAATTTCCAGTTTGGAAGACAGCGTTAAACCGAGTTCTAAAAAGTTAAATTCCAAAACTGAAATATCCAAGGTGCAAGCCCTCAAAAAACTAATTTTGAGCAAAGATATCTTAGAATACCTCATCACTGAACATGAATTAAGTGTAATTGCTCTTACAGAATAAATGATGCAGACATACAGAGCAACAACATGGCAAGTATGCTCTAGTTTAAGCAGTTGCAGTGTTCACACAATTTCCAGCTGGATTACTGGACTAGCCGGTCAATTCTGAGCCTACTTTGTTCAGAAAAAACATGGCATTCAACCAATGAAAGTAAACAAACATTTCGTCCAGGTACAGTTTAATCTTAAATTGACAAAACATTGGGTTTGGGGCCGAAATGACTGCATTTACTTTGCTTTTTCCGTTGTCTCTTAAACAAACATGTTCATTCTGTCGTCTGTCTTGGTTTGTGTGTACAGCAGCCGTAGAGGTGGGGAGCGGTGGTAGTTGGGGTTTTAAATATAGAAAAGAAAGCCATTAGCACATGGGGTGTTGGGGAAGTGTGTTTGGTGCTCTACTCAGTGAGGCCCAGCTTCTTCTTCAGGGACTCAGGCATCTCGGGGGGAGGGGGGCGGGGCAGACGGAAGTAGACCTTCACGGAGTCATAGATGAACCACTGCAGAGCAGTCAGGGTACCGATCATGATGATACGGGGCACAAGACCGTTCCACACGCCTGGTAGAAAAGGACAAACCAGCAAGAAAGTTGTCACACAAATGCCAACTATGCGCAGTTTATACTTCAATATAACAAAATGGTTGTCCGCCGTCCAGTCGTGCTGCACTGATGGATTCCAACAAGGGGTCAGTGCAGCTCTTAGACCAGAGGTGCAGGTAGACTGCTCTCACACGCCAATGACTCAAGCACCTCCAACTGTACAGCCGAAAAGCTGCTGGAAGTCTCCCCGCAGACACTGCAGTACCCACACAGAGTAAGCAGGCCTGAAGAGGAGCGCTTCCCAGAGGTGGATCTAAGGAACGTGTTGTAACACATGCGCATAGCACAGGATTTATTTTAGTAGCCTAGTTGGTTACTTAAATTAATCGGTTACCAATTTGTATGACTTACCATTTCTGTCCAACAGGATTTCTACAGTTTTGAGCATACATTTTTCAAAATACTACTAAGGAACTGAAAAGACTGCAGGGATAAAAGGGCTAGGATACTCACCTCTCGGCCCAAGCTTTTTGAGAACCCCCATAGCGGTACTGCCGCTCTCCTTGTTCAGCACGGAGACCACAGAGTCAGCAGGATGGGACACAATAGCGCAGAACACACCAGCTGTACAAGGTAAGACAGTTAGTTAACAGCAACTCAAATATTCACATACATGTGTTTAAAGTATTCAGGTAAAGATGAAACGGTTAGAAAATACAGGAAACTAAATGAAACAGCTACTTGTATAGGTCATATGTAATCTGACCACACAATAGCTGAAACTCACCGATGTAACCAGCAACAAAGGTGACGATCAGCTGCTCGCTCTTGCTGCACTCGTTGCGGGGCTTGGGCACGGCGTACTTGTAGAGCAGCTCCACGGTGCGCTCAAAGCAGGCAAACTTCATCATGGTGTATGGAATCTGCCTCATCCACAGAGGCACCACACCCTTATAAAACCTGCAAGAGTTCAGGAAACATAAAACCTCAGACCAATACAACAATTTCAACATGGCCATTGCCTTTGTTGAAGATTTGTCCGCCATCCAGTCGTGCTGCACTGATGGATTCCAACAAGGGGTCAGTGCAGCTCTTAGACCAGAGGTGCAGGTAGACTGCTCTCACACGCCAATGACTCAAGCACCTCCAACTGTACAGCCGAAAAGCTGCTGGAAGTCTCCTCGCAGACACTGCAGTACCCACACAGAGTAAGCAGGCCTGAAGAGGAGCGCTTCCCAGAGGTGGATCTAAGGAACGTGTTGAACACAATGTCATTGTAAAACAATGTCAATGTAACTGACAAGTAATGGCAGATCCTGGAATTCACTGGTTATGCACAAAGCTGTTGATCCACAACCATGGACTAGACTCAACATGAGGATTTTTGTCTGCCCCTTGATCATCTATTTACAATCTGACCAGCACCAATGTATACCCATGAGTCTCAGCTCTGCTTGTACTTACACCCACATGCCCTCCTCCGCATACATCTTGGGGAGACACTCCCTTAGGGTGTTGGCGTAGCCTGGCTTGGTCTGGATACGCACTTTGCATGCCTCCATGGGAGCCAGGGCTATGTCGGCAAAGAACTCTGCACTAGCAGAAGCTGCCAGGTAGAGGGATGTCCTCCACAAGTAAGTATTTTCCTGATGGGGAAGGAACAAGGTGACGGGAATGAGTTACGGACAAGTGACATTTTTCTCCAGATTGAAACGCTATTACTTCCAACAATCCAACATCTCAATCGAACCGACCCAGAGTAAATCAGCATTTAAACTCGGCACGCTAGTACTCACCTCACCAAGCAGATCGCTGTAGAAGATCTTGAACACCTCATAGAAACCAAACTTGCAGAGACCCTGCATGGAGTAGCCAATGAAGGTAGGTGCCCAGCCTTTACCAAGACCCCTCATACCATCCTCCTTCATTGTGACTGAAAAGCCATTGAAGATGGTCTTGTACTTCTCTGGATCCACCTAGGTTGGAGTGACATGACATTGTTATATCGTATTACAATTTTTAATAATTGTTGACAGTATTAATAATGTACTGAAAGGCAATTATACCAATAGTTATTCGGTATACCATCAAGGATTAATTTCACAGGTTAGTCTGGGAGACATGGTACACTAGCACAGCACACAATCAACATGCATGACCTTTTAAAAGGTGATGTGGGTAAGTAAATACAAAAGAAACAATGACAAACATTAACAACTTGACCCATACCAATGTGCTTCTATACCAGCTCTTACTTTGGAGGGGAGTGCTTAAATACAGACCTGTAGGCGGCACTTGACCAGATCAAGGGGCACAACTGCCGTGTGAGTGATGCCACAGCTCAGGATACCCCCAAATCCACACAGAGCATAGTATTTTAAGGAGCCAAAATCGCAGCTCACTTCCGCTTCTGTAGAACAGGACGAAACACCACAACACAAACATGCTCATGCTCAAAATCCACAGTACATACATGCTCATGCGGTTATCCCACACCGAGTGGAGACAGACCTGGAGTCGACACTTGATCAAATCAAGAGGCACCACAGCTGTGTGTGTGGTTCCACAGCTCAGAATTCCGCCAAAGCCACATAGGAGGAAATACTTCTGTGAGCCAAACTCACAGCTGTCTCCCTCTGAGGAGAGACCAAGCGCAATCATATGAGGCGCAACATAGTGGTGTGACATATGCCTGAAGGGCACCTTGGCTGACCTTTTGCACTGCCACAACTGAACTGGTCATTTAAGTCTGAGTCATTTTATGCTTATAATGCAGAGAACTTACTTCTAGTAGGAAGTAGTTTGTTTTGCAGTGACCCTAACATAGCTACAAAAAAGGGTCTAGTCATTAAGAAAAAAAAATATATATTTATATATAAACAAACCTACAAGACAATCAACACCTTGAAGTAGCATGCAAATATAACGCATGTGCATGTGTAATACAACTAACCACTGTTATAGCACAACTGTGCAACATGGCCTTTGCCTGAGCCAATGAAATCCGACCTTGTTAGCACGTCCCTCAATGCAACCAGCGGTCATGTGTTGAGGACGCATTGAAATATATTACATTCCCGATAGCCAGATATTACTTAACACAAGATAACCTTAATGTGAATTGTGGCATGAATCCATGGATGTGGTATAACAAAGTCTTGAGATTTCCCTTCATATAATCCTAAACTGTTTTTCCTACAGAACCAACTTTGTCCTTCACTGCCCTCCATTTCCATTGACAGCCCGGCAAGGCCTTCAGGCTTCGTCTGAACCTGATCGCAATTTGGACAGACATCCGAATCAAGCGCATGAACATTAGCATTTAATAATGAACAGCTGTTTAAAATGTAAAGCAATAGCGCTAAATGCTAGCAAGAAGATACCGTTAGCAAGAAGTTAGCTCAGGGTAGCTATTTAGCTAGCTAGCTGACTACCTATCGTTTGCTAGCTATGATGGCGAACTTAGGCTCTGCTTCAAACATAAACCCCTGACCCCAAAACGTCTGCTATTTTAACCATCTAATAAATCAAATGATATAACATGATACCGACCAGATGACTGCTAGTTTCTCTTTACGTTAATCCGCCAAGCTAAGATAACTACCCAACGCGGATGAGTTAGATATAACGGTAAGTTAGTCACCGGTAACGTGACACTAAGTTACAGCTAACAGCTCTTTCAGTTAGTTAATAGCCTCTACCATTAATGTTACCTAACCAGCTAAAACGTTATCATCTCAATATATTTCGGGCTGCTAATGCACCAACAAGAGTAATGTTAGCAGTGTATTGAGACAGTTGGCTTCTTAGAACAGCTCCCCTTCAAAAGGGTCGTTAGCACATAGCATAGCATTCTTACCGTCCGCCACTGCTGCGGCCGCAAATCTTCGGGTTTGTCCATTGACATTGGTTGTCTGTTTGGGCTCCTCAGTTTTTTGCAGTGAGAACAGCGGGGCACTGAAGGGATTCGCCCGGGCCAGTTGTGTCAAGGTGGTCGGGTACATCGTGTTCAGGCTGCTGTGTTGAAGGGGAATGATATTGCGAGTTTGAGACGGTTAGGTACCCTCTTTACTCATTGTTTAAGTCAACGTTATTTCACAACGATTACGAATTAGCACGCGACCGAATAATAAAACCACAACGTTACTAGACAAACAGAGTAGCTAACTGTTTTTACATTAAGCGTAGTGATTTGCTGACCATCTACAGTTAACTGCCCAGTAATTTCACACCAGCTAGTTTGCTAATGCTAAGTAACTTAGCTAGCTGTGAGCTATGTACAAATGTGTGGATATTTAAGTTACTGTTACATAGACTACATTAATACACATTTATAAACAATCCTGATGACCTCGCATATATCGTTCGCTGTAAAGAAACACACAAACATGAAAATTCACAAAGTTCCTCACCTTAGGAGAGCTCCTTGAAAATTGGTGTCTCCGACCTTCCCAACCGCCGGCTCGTAGAGAACGAATCCTGTCGCAGTCTGCCTGAACGAGATGTCTCGTAAAGGAAATGCCCACGTCAGAGCACATTCTGGCCACTCACAGTGAAGCTTTTTGGTGGTTACGCAATCGTTTCTGAGGCCTAGGCTAATATGCTAGCTAGACCTTCTACAGTGGCAGGTTTGACTTCTACTAGCAATATGCAACTTAAGGGTAGGTTATTGATTCATTTAGCCAAGGAACGAATTTGTCTTCTGCTTCATGCATGCTGTGCGATAACAGAAGATCACTGCATGCCACGGATGCCGCATTATATGTCGCCCGCGCATATTATTTACGGTTAAGGCTTAACAAAAAGAGCACGAGAGGCTACAGGCAGTCTATAGTATTGGCCATATGCAATTAAAGCGAAAAGGGCAGGTAGCAAGGTCATGGTGAAAGCTTCAAAAACATCAGGAGCCTCTGTAGCGGCTTTAGAATCTTTCTATCTCATTGTTACAAAATAAAAAATATAAAAATGCTTGTCTCTGTACCGTTCTTTTTCATTGTCATTTTGAACGGAGGCTCCTTGGGCTCCCTTGGTTCATCTTTGAGTCCTGTCCTGCTTGTTGTCATTTATTTCAATGTATTGTAATGTATGGTGTCAATAAACAATTATATGGACCTTTGCTCCTTTATATTTACATCACGAAAGTGAAGCCAAGGTTGCTGTTCTCAATAGCTGGATTTCCTTGTTGACAAAGTCCTGGACCTTGCTGATCATCAAAGCTGTTGTTGGAATATATGTCAAAGCAAAAAATAAAGAGTTAGATCACAGTTTTACACTTTATATGACACAGCAAGCCATTACATTAAAGCTGGACAGAGGGTGCATTATAGGACCACAGATTCAAAAACATGTAGTAGTCTACCTCACCCTCCCATTGGGAAATCGTTTTTGCTGCACCATGACATGGGAACTAAAAGTAAACCAGAGGTTTGTAAGGGCTAGTGAAATAAGCTACAATGGGGTGAAATGACATAAAGGCCTCTTTGTGTAGGTCCACACATTTAACGCAGATTCTGTCACAGTTTTGAATCATCCGTCTTTGGTGGCTAGACTCTGTTTTCCATCAATGGTACAGTAAGAGTTGCAGTTGAAGATGTTTGACTTTTGAAAATGTAAACAGTGGGGTGGGGGTAACAATGCAAATCTGTAGTGATTTTAAAATCAGATTTTGCTGGGATTATATTGTCAAGGAATGAGCAATCTAAAGAGGTCTAAAGTTTGTTTCAGTTGGGCTACAAATCAGTGGAGTGGAGGAGAGTGGTTTATGATAACAAAGGGGGTGAATCTTCATTTGAAAGGCAACATCAATATCGCCACTGTCAATGTTATACAATATGCTGCATTTGGATCCACTTTATAAAATATCCAGATAGCTCAAAAGGAAACCTGAATACCCTCCATCTGAATCTGGAACAAGGACTGAGGTAAAAAGTGTACATGAAGGCATTACAAACAACATGCAAGGAGCATGCCATGCTCAGCACATCCTAAGCATTAGGTGAAGCAGTAATATAATACTACAAATAATAGTGCACCAAAAGTTTAAAAGGTTTCACGTATGATTCATGTATCTTTAGTCTTTAGGATAGGAGTGAAGACTTACCAGCAAAACACAGTTGTTGTTTTTAAGTTAACACATGTGACACGTGGCTAAAACAGCTTGTGGCATGATCTCTAGACATTTTTAACAGTGTAAAAATATTTGAGATTCTTTTATGTTTATAATTTTATAATGCTCAGTTTAAGTGTGTAGTAAGTAATTCAAAACAGCAGAGGTTTTGTGAGATAATTTTAATAGTTGGTAATAACCTGAAGCCTGTCATTTAAAGTGCTTTCCAGTATACTTACACCTTGAACTATGTGGGTGGGTCAAAATGCATGGTAATACAATTATGGTCCAGATGATGACTGCAATTGTTAAGGAAGTCAGTCTCGTTATATGGCTCCTTGGTGGGAGCCCCTTAACGTGGGTTTAACCTTGGTCAAATCTCCATACGAAGGGGACATTGGTGGTGCATCTGAATGTGGATGAGGTGAGTATTCAACCTAGAATTCAATTTGACATTTTAGCTGCATATTATTTTATGAATTACAGGGTATCCATGCATTCAAAGACGATGTCGATGATTTAAAATAAATGGGCATGGGAAGATTTATTGAAATATGTCAATTGCATTTCGGTATGCCATTCTAAAGTATGATTCCCCGAAAACTGTAACCTAATTTGTCACATAAGGCAGGGGAATCAAACTCAAATGACCCGGGGGCCGATGAGTGTCCAGTCTGGTCAGTGGGGGGGAAACAAAAACGTGTGAGGACACTAGAGATGTTTAGTTTTTATTAGGCAGAGACATTAACATGTGCGCACACACAGAGAATTAAAAAAATAAAAACCTCAAACAGTAAATTCCAAAAATTAAAACTATGAAGACTCCATTCAGACACTGCTTGTGTCATTTCTGCATTGACTACAATAATGGATACACTTATTTTAAAAAGTCAGTAGTTTTGCTCAAGCCCCTTACAAAAATATAAAACCAAAGACGATTCACAGCTACTGAAACAGTACAAACATGCCGTCTGTATTAAACAAGATTCTTCATGTTAAGTCCTTGTGATTTGGATTCAGGGGGTTAAGTCCATGATCAGATGTTCAGTAGAAAAGCAAGAGGAGAAATTATTTGGCCAGAGCGGTCAACTGGTCTACAGGTACATGTATTTACAGTAGTCTAGTTTGGTTCACACAAATAGAAATGCTACATCACAAACAGTAAAACAATCACACAAGACATGATCAGTGCAGTCTGTCGCCTAACAACTGTATGAGCACCATCCCTGTTACTGCCCAAACCCATAATGAGTTACTAAAAATATGTTTACAAATGATCTTTGTCTGCTTGTCAAATGTCTAGGTGGCTAACATGATCCTGATGGACTGTGATCTTAACTGGCACTTGAGTTACTGTAAGGGAATATTGAGGTAACTACAGAAATGCCCTTCTCTGGTATGAACAGATCTCTCAAGATACATGGGGCAAAAGAAAAAGCCTTTCTCAATCAGCTAAATACATTTGACCCAACACAGCAGAACAACTTATTCCCTAATGACATTTTCAAGCTACATTCTGAAGGAGGGATTATCTAAAAATAAATCTTATGCAACTCCTTTTAGCTTCAAGTTGCTAAGACTGCATTCTAATGTAAATTTACTTCACACAAAAAAACAAAAAAAACTCTTTACAATACATTCTCCTAGACAGGCATTTTTTCAATCAGCAGAAAGGGTTCCAAACAGAACAATATGGTAAGACGGTCACGCTTTGGCCTGCCTCACTAATAGAATCTAAATTTAGCGCCACTGCCGAGGTTAACAGGTTATAGGTGTCGTGGTCTGAACGTATGAAAGCACGACCAAGAACCACACCTCCACTGAACAGTATCTTATATGGTACAGCTCATTCAAAGCATTCTAGAAGAAACATTGCCAGCTAGCACACTCCTCAAATGTGCTTTACTGATGCACCTTCACAGAAATGTGCCTTTGTGAAAGACAGTTGTGCATGATTGTGCATTCAATGAAATTGTGAAAGTAAAATATTAGATGTGCTATCAGTAGGTAAAGTAAGATTTTTGAACAGCTATTTGGTCAAAGGGTCATGTCAGTTCAATACTGACATAAAACAAGAGATAACTTTTGAAACACTAGATTTGTTCAGCTTCAGACTACAAAGCAAAAGTAGACATCCTGTAAAAACGTACAATAACGGCCAGTGCAGTATTGGCTTAAATGACTCAACACATCTGGTACTATTCGAGAAACGTCTTTACAAAACCCCATACATTTTTCTAATGTAGGGACAGCCAAAAGGTTTTTGGTAGTATCAATTCCAGGCTGACTGAGCCAATGTCATTACCATGCTGATGTAGCTACTCCGTAAGCAGTCATGGCAACTCGGCAACGGTGTGGAAAATCTAACAAGTTTAATAAAAAAATATGTTTCCCGTCATTCCTGTTAATGGAGAAAGGTGTGAACAAACTGAATAGTTGGCTGTTAATGGAGATTCTGCCTTTATTGGAAGTTTTTTTTTATTTTGAGGGACATTTCATACCCTTATCAAAGCACAGGTCTACAAATGAAACTCTGATGTATAAAATAATAGACTGTAACCTCCAGAGGAAAAAATCTAATGTTGTCAAATGTCATGATTATCATGTTCAGTTCTTGACACTGAATTTGGCTGTGACTGAAAAACCTGAAGTGAGTGTAGTCATGACAGAGGCGTCAGATTCTCCCAAACAAACCTGGGCATGGTTGGGTCAAATTGATCAATTATTAACACTTAAAAATACTACACTGAAAGCACAATACTTAAAAGCCAGTTTATGTTTAAGCCCTTACTTACTTAAAATTCATGCAAAACAGGTCATCTTCAATAACTTTGTTTTGAAGATCACTCTGAAGTGCTAAAGACATGACTGACAGTCACAAACACAAAGACCAACCATGCAAAACTACCTGTCTTAGAAAAAAAAGCTAGGAAAGCTAAAAAAAACAATTCAAACCAAGCTAAATGAAAGCCTGCCCCATGATGGTTTAAAAACTACTTTTTCTAGACTTCACTGAGACTGTTACCATCCAGGTGAGCTTGGGACAGCAGACTGCTGGAGAGGGATAACCCATAATTCATATCATGAGGGGCAGTTTGAGGTGGAGCTGCACAGGCGATGGCTGGATGAGGTATGGGCAGCAGTGTCTCTTGCTCATTCGCTGCTTTTGTCTGCTGTACTCTCACCTCCAGTGATCAGGGCGGGGATGCCGGTGCTCTCTACCAGGCCTCGGATGTAATTGATGTGCTCACTGTCCACATTCTGGTAGGTGTAGTAGACAGCTGCAATCACAGTGAGGAGAACCATCAGCCTCAAGAGCAGTGAGAGGCAGCGACCCACACGGGAGCCCTGAGAGGGGGGAGCTGCTAAGGTGGAGTGGCCCTGTAGGATGGAGCTGGTCTCTGTGTAGATACTCTGATGCTGGAGGGTTTCTTCTCTCCAGAGGTTCAAGGGCTTCACAGGCCGGCCAGCTGCCCCGTGAATAGGCTTTCGACAAGTGGCACTGACGTGGGCGAAAAGAAAGAAAGTCAGTGGATGCATTACTAAGGATCAGCTACTTGCGAGAGAACTGGAGACTGAAGTTTTATGGAAAACACGGCCCAAAAGTCTGTTTACCTGATTCCTGTGGGAGTGGCCGTCTGATTGGGAAACATCTCCTTTAAAACATCCTCCTCCTCAGTCACTGCAGTCTCATATGCAGCGGATACTTTTTCCTCCACCTGGAAGGTTGATACAAAATGTATAGTTGCAATGTATGGATGCCAGATGATATAACATTGTATGTTGCATATTTTTAAATCTTACATCTTATCTGGTAAATAAAATGTACCTATGCTGGAAAATATGGCAAAAGCTTGTCATTCTTAATTACACTTGCCTCTGTCTGTGACCTCCATTATTAAGGTCTAAGTGCCCAGGATACTATGCAATATGACTTCACTGTACCCACATATCTGGTCACTTCTAATCAATATTAAGGGCACATCCTGAATTGCGATCTATTATAGAATCCCAAAATGTTAGTTTTGGTGGGAATAGGGGACTTGCCTTATTTTGCCGTCTACTGCTGGTGCGGACTGTAACAGGAGTCTTGCTCCGGCTCCTGACTGGCTTGCTTACGACAGGGACAGGGGCTGGCTCTGGCTCTGGCTCAGGCACTGCTGGGGCTGATTCCTCTGCAAAGCAAACCGCAGCAAAGGATTGGGGATTTAATAACAATAATAATAGTAATCATAATAATAATCACACAAGATGAGATGACAGTACTACATCCTATACAAAGACCATGTTACTCTACATTTCCTTCTTGTCCTTATACCCAAATACGACTCAACACTACCAAACTCAGAGGTCACACTGAAATGTGGCTTGCCACAGGCTATTCTATTCAATTCAATTCATTCAATGAACTATTCTCTCAAGATGATGAGATGCAGAAGCCAGAAGCCTCAATCCCAGAAGAAAGGAAAGGCTAGGTGACAGATTCAACAAATCGATCTGAATCATTTGATTCTATACAGGGAAAATCTGTCTCAGAAAATACAATGATGAGAGCAAAATGCACTACCAGTACTGATATTCCTGAGGTCTCACAAAGAAAAAAGCAATGTAACTTCTCACCATCCTCCTTATCACTGTAGTGATCTTGCACAGAGTTTGTGTTTCCATTCTGACCGCCATCCGCCTTCAAGGTGGTTGGCTCTGGAGGACTTGATATGATGCTGGCAGCTCCATCTAGAACCTTCACTAGCTGCTTCTCATAGAGTCTGCGTGTTGAGGCTGAAGTGGAGAAATTGCAATCGATACATTAGGGGTAACAAGTGTGGGTGAGTACTTATTCATAATTAAAAATCATTTTTTATAAGACTCGGGGTTGTGACCTGGCTGAGAATGTGTGAAGGTGTAAATACCGTCAACCATGGTGGTCTAGGAGAGCGAGGCTATGATACTCCTAGATACTAGAACTTTCCTTAACTATGTTTGCTTTAAATAAAAAGTGAAGCACTACTACAACTACTGCTGCTACTACTACTACTACTACTACTACAACTAATACTAACAGTTTGTAACTAGGCGGATGAATGTGCCTGACCCTCACCTACAATAGGACCAGCATCAATTCCATGTTTAAGCAACTGGTCCTTCAGATCTTCATCGGAGAGGCCTGACATGTCAACCTCATCTGGTCGAGGTTTATCCGTCTTCCTTGAAGCTTTCTGGGGGGGAAATATATATCACTTTACAGCTTTAACAACACAAATGAGCAATCATGATAACCCAGTAGGTCTTTTTCTGATTTAAATGTTTGCACTGAGTGATATCTTGTCTAGTCTTTTGACTTTGTGTTTCCTAACTCAGTCCAGCGCAGTCCATTTTCGTGCGCTTTGGATTAGCGAATCCTGACATTCAGAAAAAAAAAAAAAAAAACACTAGGCTACAAAACGCATCTGGATCTGGGACTCAACGGGCAACGTCGTAATGTTTTGTCATTACCAGTGCTCTCCGCTACTCAAAGGCGACTCGAGTTCTACTCAAGTGAGTTCATTTTTGTTGCCCTCCTACTTAGGCGCACCTGCGATTTTATTTATGAAACGATAACGTGATCGCAGACTTCAGTGTGCTATTTTACATTGCACATCGATATACTTAAATTTGTCCAAAATTCTGCTGGCATCTCGCAGATTTCTCTTAGCTAGATTAGCTAAATGCACTCAAAATATAACGTAAAACAAGGGCTCCAATAATACCAGATGTGTGCCTTCGGTTATAACGTGAAGCATTTGCACGAACTATGAGCGAATGCTTGCTCTACATGATCGTGGTATTTACTACGATTACTACGGTATTTACAGTTTCAACAGTTCTGCAACGTGAACAATAAAGTTAGACGGCTAACGTTAGCTGGCTATCTACGTTGCATTAAAAGAAAGGGGCTAACAACACAGCTAGGTAGCAAGCTACAAGAACTTACCCTTCCTGAGGACCGAGTCCGATTGGAGACCACGGGAGTCGGCAGTTCATCATCACTCGAAAAGGTGTCTTGATAAGTCATGTTGTTTAACACAGTCAGTTTCTTCAAATATAATTGAACATACACCTCCTTCTTCTGGTCTCCATTTGGGAGAAGTACATCATTGGCTAGCAACTCACCTTTGAGTTTCTCTTTAGTGAGAACTGACGGGTCTTCGAGGAATTTCGCCATACCCGGTAGCTTAACGTTAAACTATTAACTTCCCGTGCCACCGTATCTATCACCTATAGAATTTCCGAAAGTTAGCTAACTAGCTAGCTAGTTAAGTGACTCAAATGACGATGTACTATTTTTAATTTCTCCAGGAACCCAATCAACCTGGAAACGAAGACTTAGTTATTTAACATTATTATCGCTAGCTAGCTAGTTAATGTTAGCTAGCGAGCAGACCGCTAACAAAAATGTGCGAATACGATTAGCAAAAAGGCAAACTGGTACGCTAAAATCTCGAGTGTAGCTAACTTTTTCCTAGATAAACTCGCCTAAGAGCTTTACATACGTCTCTGGGTTGCTGCTATTTGTCATACAAATACTCTTTGTATGCACATTTGTCTTCATAAGAGGCTATAAACTATATCGCAATCCGATCCGATCATTGCGCGCCTCAAATGTTTACATTTGTATAAAGTCGACTGTGATTGGACCGCAAAATGAAGAATCTCTATTGCCATTGGTGTTAATGAGCAATGTCAATTATGTTACAACCATATAGAGCAAATATTTTCATGGCAGTGCTCAAGACAGGAATGATCAAAGTTTAATAGAAAAGGGGGAGACGCAGTATCTTGCAAAAACAGAATTGAAGTACCAGTAGATACAAAAATGCTTGTTCAAAGCAGTTGAAGGTAACAAACAAAGTCTTCTGGTGGTTTTAATGGCGGGAGGCAAGCTAGATCAGTGCATTACCGCCATCTACTGAGACGAAATGTGGACCTTGTAGATATAAATAGCCTACTTAGAAGTCAACGACAATAAAACACAATAAAAAGATATTAAGCTCTGCACGCTTGATCCACTGTACAAATGTGCCTTCAATAATCTCTTTTTGCGTTTCTAATCGTTCTCCTATTCAGAGCCAGAGCTCCTCTGTATTCGGTTACCGTATCAAACGGATTGATTTAACTGTTGTAAAAACCTTGCCACATGTCTTAATCTTTACACTCATATGTCTACAATAGCTTCCTCTTCTTGAATTAGACACCTGTCTTCTAACCTCAACTGCTTAATCACACATTACTAGTTTCTGTAGCTCAACTAGTAGAGAAAGGTGAAAACAACACCAAGGTCATGGGTTTGATTTTCACGGAGCACATGCACTATCTGTACTATACTGTAAGTCACCTTGGATAGTTGTTTGATAAAACAGTTTACACTGACCCTACGTCATTAGGACCTCTAAATCATGTATTTCGAATCAAGGACACCTGAACCTGAATACTTCATCCCCTCAAGCTCTGCAGTTGCACTCTACCCTTGTGACAGTTTCATCATTTAAAGAAAGCCTGGCCTGTTGATACTATCATTCAAATCTTTTTATTCATTTTTTAATTTTTATTTTCCCATGCTATACAGTTCCACAACTTTCCAGTCTACTTATATTCTCAAGTATTATAAAGTATTACATTATTAAGTATTATATTCTCAAGATACATTCAGCATCCTTTCTGGCTCCCTTCGGGGTATGTATCTCCAGGGGAGTTCTAAAATTCAATTGACATTAAAGAATGAAATCATTTTAAAGCTGTGTGTATTTCATTTGTGCAACATATGGCCCAACAGACTCCTTAAGTTCAAACCAATGACCATTTATGTAGGGTTATTAACTATAATGTAACTGTAATTAACTATACATTTAAAAGGAGAGCATAGCATGTACACCACTAGAGGGCTATCCTGAACCAGTGAAAAAAATTCTAATTTTAAAAGGGATGGATGGATGGAAGGAAAGACTGCCACTACTATTGTGACATTTGCCTAAAAAGCCTTTTGTCCTGTAGAAATATCGACACTTTATTTTACCCATTACCCATCATTTCTGTATTTGGAGACAAATAAAGTGAAGATAGAGCACAATAACCTTGGTTAACAACCTTGTAGACAAATCCAGTCAATGCAAATAATTATAAAATACCTACTTTCCATTCCATTGAGCTCAAATTAGTTTCACTTTATATGGAAGATGTAGTCAGGATTAGCCAGTCTGAATAGAAAGTACTTATCGACTGACATGAAAATATATTGAATGCAAATACACATTTTCCAACTTGCTAAAGGCAAAGGGTCACAGTAGGAATTTTCTGGGACACTGATAACAAGTGTGTGTTTTCTGAATGTACATATACAGTCCCGTGACTCACATGAGCAGCCAATGACAATTGAGTGGTGTATTGCACCAGCGGAATGCAGGGGAAGGTCCATGGCACTGGGTGTAGGATACCTCATGACCTGATCGTCATTAACACCAAGACACAAATAAAGAGAGTAGGATTCCTACAATATGCAAAAGAACAAACCATATTTACATCCTCAAATGTGTCTTGACAAAAGACATTGAATAGTTCCCACCTGTCATCAACAGGTAGAAGGGAACAGATGATGGATTTTTTTGTTTTGTTAAAAGAAAATAGTTGACGGACATGACGGAATACCTCAAAAAATACTATGCACGTTTTAACAGTGTTTTATGGTTTTGTTAGTATTTTGCTTCTGTTACATCTTCAAATTAATTTTGATGATGTATCGTGATGTGAAGGAGTTATAGGCTACAGGTTCACCTGACGTTCCCACTAGTTGTCCAGTCTGTTCATTTAGTTTTGTGCCCCGGGTCCGAAAAACTGTCAAGATGTAAGAACAGCATTTACAGCCCAAAGTCACAGAGTATGTACCCAGAGTACATCAGTTACCAATCCATCCAGCTTTCATTAGTGTCCGCTGTGCTGTTGTTTGTGTTTTCTTGTTTTAAACAAAACACCGTAATGCAAATCGAGTATGTTTCATTAAAAGGTTAGATCACACAAGAGATTACAGACATGCATTTTTATAATCATTTGTTCATATGCTCTAGGGTTCATCATCTTCCAGCATGTCTTCCTCTAAGACTGAACTATGCCAAGGTTCCTCCAGCATGTCTTCCTCTAAGACTGAACTATGCCATGGTTCCTTGGTGTCTTCTGGGCATATTGGCACCCAATATCCCAGCCAAGGCCACCCAAGTATGACCACAGTTTGAGTTTAATTGTGCTACTGTAATTCCACCATTGTGATCCAGCTAAAAAATGTTGTTTCATTCCACGACAAACCACAAACAAGAAATTCACACCCTCCACAAATATCTGCCCAGTTGATTGGGATCAGGTCCCTTGTGGTGACCTGCAGTGAAAGGAAGGTGCTCCATATTTCACAAGAACAGCAGAGATTTGTGTGTCCTGGCATGGAAACACTCTTCCAACAGTGCTCACAGAGTATACTTTCCTCTGTTGACAATCCAGTCTGCACTTATAGGACACACACCTTGATGTCAACATCTCCCCCTGCAGGTAAAACGAGACTCCCTCTTTGGCATGTGTTGATTCTCTTTTGGCAGTTGCCATCCTTAAAAGGGTACAGTGTCAACCAGCGACTCCATGTGTTTGTATAATTATTACTTGAGCTTTGGTTGTTTGGTTTGGCATTCAAGGACAGAAAGCTCACTTCATGGCGGTGCTGGGTTCCATTCAAGTGCTATGTGAACTTTGTCAGTCTACCTACTTTGGGAAAGTTGGAAAAAATGGCCCACCTACTGCAAGAAAGTCAGACTTTTTCCTTTCACCTGATACATGGATGAAGGCACCTCAGGAGGGGCACATTGACTCTCAACGACCTATACATGTCAGCACAGGCATCTGAGATCATATGCAGAGCTAAGCACACTTTGTGCCAACAAGCTATGCAAAGCAGTTGCCCACACTGCTTAAGCAGAAATCCTGTGTCCCTAAATGCAGACATGACCACATAGACAAGCTTACAACAGCCACCATCATAAGTCAACACCCTCACAATAAAGTCTGTTAATCCCATAGAACCAAACCATCCAGCGCAGCTCAAACATCTATCGTGTCTTCAACGAGAAAATCTAACTAAAAAGTAAGAAGCTGTTTATTCTGACTTCAAAATGATTGATCTAGACAGCTAGAATTGAACAGCGATGTGTTTTGGTAGATTCAAATCACATGATTGCATGGGAACAAAATATTTCTGCATATCAAGATGGATGAGAGATATACATCTACTGTTGTTGCAATCTTCAATGTATCAGTTCAATGATGAGACAAAACAGGCAGTTACAAAATGAAGCCAGTTACAGCTGCAGAAAGACAGATTAGCTGCAGTGCATGCAATCCTACCGCGTACAGGTTTACAGGCAAAACTGCTAATTAGAAATGTGGATAATGTAACATTTGAATATGTTTTTAGAGTGTATGCATTGTTAATCACAATAATACTATACAAATAAAACTGAATTCATTCTCAATACAGTTTGGAGAACCACTACATTTATGGTTATTTTACCTGTTGTAAAAGCACTTCATTTTCCAACTTCACAACTCACGAAACTGAGTATTTTCATCCACTGTACCTAATAGCATTGAACTCCCACTGCAGTTTGGCATCATGGTGTGTGGCCGACAAGCCATGAGATTGTCAAGAGTCAGCTGTCTCTTCTGCGTTAATAAGGATTTCCTTCCTACCAGACAAAGTAAACCAGCTCTACGTGCATAGAGGACAACATATCCTACCTGTCTTTCCAAGAGACCTGGCTTCAGAGCAGGATGTGGTGATTATTGTGAAGGCTCAATGCAAGCCATGACCTACCTAACTCAAATTAAAGTGTGCTTAAGTTAGTGTAAACTGGAACAACTCTCTCTGTATGTGTGTGCGTATGTGCTGGATATTTCCATACACTACATTTAAATAATCCTGTAAACATACAAAAATGTTTTACATTAACTGCACATATATGTACAAAGCACTTAGTCATACACTTTGAGTTAGTTTTATATTTGGTTTGAAGCCATGTATTAACTAATGCCAGCTGAGGACCATACTAGTTGGCTAAGCAGTCCTCTTGTAATCTTTACTAACTGGCCATCTTTGTATCCACACTCTCTCCCAGACACCCACTGACATAGGAAAGAGCCGCTTCTTCCTGCAAGCTGCAGGATCAGTATATATTTTGACATCAGGCGCCAAATCAGTTTTAATGCTGTTCACCATCTGAATCTATTCTGTACAGTAAAAAATCTTATGTAATCAGTCAGATGCTTTTGTATGAGGTCAGATAATGAAGTGGCCTGAACTGATCACGGCATCTCAGAAGGATAAAGTGTCTTATCTCCTTATATGGAAAAGACTGGGAGGACTACTGCAACACTAACTTCAATAGCTGAGTGAGCACCTGTTGAGTAATCTTGTAGGTTTGTAGCCAAAGACATCAGAACAGAAGCAGGCCACAGAGTCAGCTGGCTGACCTGCCAGCCAATTAAAATTTTAATTAGGTTGCAATGTTTCATTTTCTTCTTTCTCTCCAGTGACGGCCATATCCGCTCATTGACTGCCCACCAACATGGAGGTATTTAGGTGAATGGAGGTAACAGGCATACAATGTGAAATGTCTAAAGTTAATCCATTCAGTTTTATTAATGAAGTACATCCGTGTCATTGTAGTTCTTGTAATAATCTGAGGGTGGTGCTGTTTTACAAAGTTGACAAATGTAAAAGTGTCCACTTAAAAGTTGGGTCAGCATTCCAATACTACAATAGACATTTTTTTCAAATTCAGCGAACTGCTCCTCACAATCCTCTAGCTATGTGTACACTCAATACTCTGGTGTTTGTACACAGTCCTTATTCTGTAAATGGGAAACATGGTGGCTCGGACTGAGCCATACACTATTCCAGTCAATCAACCCGTTGCTTAGTAGCACGGAAGGGAGGGGCGTAAACTGACTGGAAGCTAAGCTAAAATATCAACAACTTTTCACCAGAATCATGTTTAAGTGTGAGGTAATCATGTTTAGGTGTGAGGTAATCATGTTAATAAGTGGGGTTTTAATGTCATGAATTGCATAGCAATGGCTATTACTTCTGTAGATACATATGTTTCTGTCTAAGTTAATTGGAAATGTTTTTCCATAAAAAGAACATACCCTCTTAAGTTTTTTTCCTCACATTTGCTGGTGTAGCACTGCTCCATCTAATATCAACTGAACCCACAAGTTAATACCCCATAAATGGTTGTATTTTTTGTGATGGTTGTAATAGCTTACAGTAGTCTGCTGCCTGGGCTCTTTGGCCTTCTCTCTATTTGGCAGTGATCAACTAAAAATGTGCCTGTGAATAGAGCTACTGAATGCTACTATGTATTTTCTTGTCTGTAATATGATTTAAAAAAAATGCTTTTCTCATTTCTTGACTATGGAGAACACCACCTTATGGCGGTTTAAAGTAGGAACACGTGTAGGCCCACAATGACCATTTTTCTATGTAGGTGATAGAGATGGGTGTGTGAATTGATAAATGGTGTTAAGTTTAGTCAAACCACCCAGAAAAAGATCTTGCTGTGAGTTTATTAAAAATGATGTTCCCAGCAACGCCAGTATGTTTTGTTCTACCACTAAATGTTGGCAACTTTTCATCTAAATATCCTACAGATTTCTGTAGGTACTTTTGGACCTAAGTCCGTGGGTTGGGGACTAGGCCAGGAACAACAGAACCTTGCCAAGAGCCTGCTCCTAGCATAAGCTGAGAATGCTTGTCTGAGTTACAGTAAATCCTTCGGTGTGCAAGGCTAAGAAGCTTAGAGAAGCCGCAGGACTGCACCCAAACACCAATTCCTTTCTACAGATAACATCTGAGACGGCTATGGTGTGCAAGTGTTTGCCTTTATTGCAAGGATAGTATATGGCGATTATTTTTTAGTTAACTTGCCAGGTAAACAGACATTCTATTTTTATTGCATTACGTGAACCAGGTTCATGACTGCTATGGTATACAGAAGTTGTGGTTGAAACATTAGGAAAAGAGTATGAAAAGAGGTGCAGCAACCTTGGCACTAATTGTCCATTTCATAACTAGGGAGCAAAATGGCTTTTGGTAGCCTGACCCATTTAATAGTATTCAAAATATTATGGATGAATGTCATGTCATTCAAAGTAAATCAATCTTTCTAATTAAAACCGTTTTAACACTTCCTTTATTAAACCATAAACTTACTAAGTTAGTGAGTATTTAGTTTATTGATTGATATCAACATTAGTAGAAACTCTTGCCATTCATCAAAAAAGATCGTTTGGCAAATCTCAAATCACAGGTATTGAGAAAGAAGCATGGTAACATGATCATTTCCAATTACACATACCACAACACTGTCAAATGCATATCACAAGCTTGAATTGCTATTTCTAAAATGTTCAGTCCCTAAAGCTTTCATGTCAGTTTTAAGCATAAAAAAAATCCTAGTCGGAGACCCAAACATAAACATAGTGTAAACACTCAAGCTGGTAGAAACCGCTGAGGAAACATTACCAATATAAGCAAACCTTTATACAAACATGTTTTGAATTTATGTAATCGTCTGGAGAAAAAACACATCTTCCAGTAAGCTGGATATTTATTTGAATGCTACATAATGTTTACTGGGTATTTCAATATGTCGGGGCATGCTTATCATCTCTATTGTTTGTAGCAGACGGTTTGGACAACACTGAGGGAGGGTGACCCAGACATGAAGGCTGTCGATATGGGGGGTAGACATGTTGATATCCAAACCCAGCCTCGGCGGGAGCTCTCAGCTGCTTTACAGGATCATATATCAAGGGTACTCCTGGCCCTGGAACCCAGTCTGCCGGGCCTGTGATGGGGGCAAGTAAATGAAGGAGGGCGGACGGCACACCAGAGCTGTGTGCTGCAGTACAGTGAAGTCTTTTGCTCACTGCCATGCCGCCTGGGTGACCACAGAATTGCAATGTTTACTTAAGAGCCGGTGCATAAGAGAAGGACAGACCACCGGCAGCCACCACCCGTTGGGCCCTGGGCAGGCCCTGGGCCTGGGGCTCATCTTTGTTGAAAATGGCCCAGCAGCCCACTGCCTCCCACTGGACTGCTTCTATATTTAGCAACAAATTAAAAACTCTCCTCATTCTTAAAAAGTTGTTTTAGTTTCCTTTGAAAAAGAGGTTCAGAAGAGGACGATGGCAGAGTATTGAGCACTCAGAGAATGGGGCATTGCACGTACTGATGTCACACAGTGTTTCCTCTTGTGATTCCAGCAGACCATGGTCCCTATCAAGAATCCTGTAACTACAGGGAGCATGTTCTGTGTCCTCAGTGACTTAGCATCTCTGCTAGCAGCACACTCTAGAGGGGTGCAGATACGCTGCAGGGATGTTTTTGTGTTTTCAATAATTGCAAAAATGTCCATGTATTATTGCTCATTATTGCTACTTATCTATCTGATTGCTGTCACATAATTACCTAACATGAATTTACAAACTTGACCAAGAGCTATTTCATCCTATCTTTCAAGATTTTAAAGGCATTTGAACTAAAACTTGTTATTTTGGCCCAACCTAGCGAGGTATCTGAGACAGGCTGAAATAATATCCCACTTGGATTGTTGCAGTAGCCACCTGGTTGATAAGTGATTTGTTACCACTAAATATATATGTTTGTCTGTTAAGTAAAGTTATATTTCTGAATCTCTAATATGCTAAAGTTGCTTACCCTGGAAGGAAATGTCTGAAACAGACATTTCAAATGAATATTTCAATAGTGCAGCAAGAAATGCTGTGCAAATAGCTGTAAATAAGATGAATGCTTTCCAATAATTGCAGTCAATTTCATGGTTCAGCCTTCTTCCAAATATAGCTAAAATGACCTCATGTGTACCAGTCTGTACTTAAGTAGACATTTAAATAGTAAAAGAGATTATTGGAATGTGTTCTGAATAAAGAGAGCGGTTGGTTTGAATCAGACCTTTGACAAAATAATGGCCACCATTGATTTTCCGTTAATAATCACCATTAAGGTGTTGTTTTTCATGATTCACTTGAAATACAGTTATATAGAAGAGTTTGGGCAGCCCTGGGCAAATGACATCATGACATTTTGTTATTTTGATGTAATCAAATATGACTTCATCTCCTTAACCCTCATCTCACCTCCTCAACCCTCATCCTGAACACTGGTGTCCCACAGGGCTGCGTGCTGAGCCCTCTCCTCTACTCCCTCTTCACCCACGACTGCACAGCTGTACATGGTTCTAATACCATTGTAAAGTTTGCAGACGACACAACGTGATTGGCCTCATCAGCAACAATGATGAGTCGGCCTACAGGGAGGAGGTTCAGCACCTGGCAGAGTGGTGTGCCAATAACAACCTGGCTCTCCACACCAAGAAGACCAAGGAGCTCATTGTGGACTTCAGGAGGACCAAAGGTGGCGCACACACCCCGATCTGTATCAACGGGACGGAGGTGGAGCGTGTCGCCAGCTTTAAATTACATATATCTATATCACATCTGCACTAATCACCTTTATTGCTGCTCATGTTCTTACTGCTCATACCACTTATATCTTATGTCATACTGTATATACCATATTTATCTATATTTATATTACCATTTGCACATACTCTGCACTCTTCTACTTTGCACTTCTGGTTAGATGCTAACTGCATTTCGTTGCCTCAGTACCTGTACTCTGTGCAATGACAATAAAGTTGAATCTAATCTAATCTAATCTAAAAAAAATGCCATGAACATAGGAGAAGATGGAACACATTGTTGGCATGTGCCCAGAGGTGCCCAAATGTATGCATACAACTACCTGTACATGATGACCTCAAGGCCACTCAAACAGAGTGAATGATGTATCGGACCCTTACACTATATTGTTGTGTCTACAAGATTGAGGTTATTTTTGCAGGCTACCACCGTGTGTATGTTAAATCCCACAGAGAGCAAGAAGCAAAGGGGTGAAGGAAGGATAAAGGTTAAAAGTGTGGATAAAAATAATATTTAGGGTTGCTGACTATAAATGTTCATGCATTCAAAATATGCCGAAATATAAAACAAAGTGGTGGTTGTCAGGCTAAAGGGTCCTGCTGTTTAAAGGGTGTCAAATTTTGTACTTCAGCTGGATACGTGGAGGTTAGGATCCAGATGGCACGGATAAAGCCAAAACCAGGAGTCTTTGGCACTAGTCACCCGACATTGCTATGATGAGCCATTCTGCAAAGCTGGACAGGAATGAATGGCTTTGCGATGAAGCCCATATTACTGTAAATATTCACCTACAGTGTGTAATAACCTGGATATGATATTCACATACAGTGTGTAATAACCTGGATATGATATTATGACTCTTAAAACATTGGCATCAGCCACTTGTGGAATGCTCCTTTAACTTTAGATTAAGCCACTGAAGACAGTCTGTCTCCTGACGATGAACTTGAGAGAGAATGGTAGAGAAATGGCTGCCATGAAATCCCATTCACACTGGCCTCTTGTCCCAGAATAAGCATGGCGTCAGGTGGAGTGTCTGAAGTTGATGAGCCAAGGTATGGTTTGGACCAGTGTTTTTAATCTGGGTTGTCTGTCTGAATCCTCAAAATACTTCTCTTTACTTGACAGTGGACATCAGTGACATCTAAAAATATTTTTTCTATTATCACCATGAAGATCTTCAAGTCTGTTGTACATGTTTAAGTTAAAACTATTAAACATTTTAGAAATGTATCATATACTGTTAAGGGCTGGCATAATGTTTTGTTTGATTTAGTACCTCTAGAATACCTGACATGTGTGATACATTTCAAATCTAAACAATTTTATAAAGTTTGGGAACCTTACCTGAATTATTTGGACCCCAACGTCTCTGACATTATGTTACAGGGATTTTCTGAAAAGTCGTAAGAGAGAATACTTTGCTGTGTATCTGTTTTCTTTCTTTATTCATCATTTTCATTGTATTGAATATGTGTAGCTGAGCCGATGTTGTTGTATCTGTGTGTTGTGTTTTTGATGTGTGTGCTTGTTTGAAGTATGGTTGTGTGCTAAAAAAATGAAAACCAATAAACATATTTACAAAAATATTGATAATATACAAATTGATGGAAAAATGTTTTGCATTAGCTTAATAGCTTCAAGACCATTGTTATTTTGGAAATCCTATGTATTTGAAAGGCTGCAACCATAAAATCAAGCAAATACAATTGACTTTCTTTGTATTTTCAATCAACCACGGCTCATCTACCCAAACGGTTGCACCACCTGACATTTTTGGTCTTTGAGATGCCAAAATGTTAACATTAAATATGCTCAGACACAAAACATGTATGTCATGTCATTGCCCAATAAGAAGCGGACTGGGAACTTTAGCCCTGGCCATTTTCGTCTGGACTGGACCCATTTCCCCCCAACACACGCACACTGCAATATCAGGCTATTTATAACATATAGGCTAAGCAATAGATACGATTGGTAATCGAATATACAAATGGATACAGCTCCCAAAAAGAGAAAAGGTGGAGTGGAAAAGGTAAGAGAGACAAAGAAAAACAATCTTGAGGCTGATGCTGCATAATTTCAAATTAACAAATGTATTCAAAATATACGTTATCGATGCCAGTGCCAGGCAAAATGTAGCGCACCGGTGTTAAAGGAAGAGCAGGAGGAGAGAGTCTGGATGCAGGCTGATTCCAGTGGAGAGCAGAGAGAGTCTGGATGCAGGCTGATTCCAGTGGAGAGCAGAGCGAGTCTGGATGCAGGCTGATTCCAGTGGAGAGCAGAGGAGAGAAGAAGAGGTCGCTGTTGAGGATGAGTGCCATGACAACCTTGCAGGTGATACTACATGTTGTAGTGACAGTGCTCAGGTACATGTTGTAGTGACAGTGCTCAGGTGATACTACATGTTGTTGTTGTGACAGTGCTCAGGTGATACTACATGTTGTAGTGACAGTGCTCAGGTACATGTTGTTGTGACAGTGCTCAGGTGATACTACATGTTGTTGTAGTGACAGTGCTCAGGTGATACTACATGTTGTAGTGACAGTGCTCAGGTGCATGTAGTAGTGACAGTGCTCAGGTACATGTTGTAGTGACAGTGATCAGGTACATGTTGTAGTAGTGACAGTATTTAACAGAGACAGCAGAGCTAACAGAGCTAGGCCTGAGGGGATTCATCATACGGGTATCTGCCATGAATTATTTTGTGTTTGATTTGTTCTTTAAATACCATCCAAACCAGAACATAAAAAATACACGTGTAAAGAATGCATTTTAATGCAAGAACGCAAACCAAATGTGGGACATGTACCGTAAATCCTCAAATTGTGGCCGGGGCTTTTATTTACTTAGGCTGCACAGCGCACAAATCCCCCTTTATGCAGACCAGAGCAAGCCACTGCCCCATTGTAGTCTTTAGGAATACCGGTATGTCAACATATCATCACATATGATAACCTCCTGTCCCTCTCTGGTTAGCTACATACATGTTGGATACTTTGTCATGATCCCCAAACCCTTCTGACTCATTGAGACACATTTTGACATAGTTGGATTTTCTTTAAAAACAAGTTTATTTCAGGTGTGCACCTAGCTGCCAGTTGCTATGTATACGCTTCCTTGACAACAGATAACAGTCAGTCTGAACTAGGAGATAAGAAGCTCTGAAAGACTTGCTTTGTATGAAATGTATTAAATCCAGTAAGAAAAAAATAGATAGCAACATTCATTTTATGAAACTCTAGAGCTAGCATGGAGTGGCAAACACTAGGTCCTTTAGGACTGGAGGAACTTTTTCATAGTTCTTAGAATTGTTGGAGAAAGTACCCCCTTTTGAGAACATAAGAAAACAGTACTAGCATAGTTTAAGTGTCGTATCAGAGCAATTACATGAGTATTTTTTTTTTTACTAATGGCAGGTGCCGCTATGTGGAAAAACTTCCTGATATTGGTGGTTCTTGAACATATATCCACTGGCAGGCAGTGTCATTTTCCAAATGAAACATTCATTGATATTTTATTGTGCATTCCTATGGGGACAATCATGACTTAAAAGCACTTCAGAAAACAAGTAAAATTGTTATGCTTTTGTTAGCCTACATCAAATTACATGGCTAGCTTACATTAGGTTATGCTTGCTGCAACACCTGCATAGCATGCTAATGCTAAAGTTAACTGTTACATTGAGGTCATTTTCTGATCTACTGGGGTCTTTCCTCTGCCGGTCATTATTGTATAGGCTACTGTGTTCAACACTTAACCGTCATTATTGTATAGGCTACTGTGTTCAACACTTAACCGTCATTATTGTATAGGCTACTGTGTTCAACACTTAACCGTCATTATTGTATTGCCTACTGTGTTCAATACTTAACAATCATTATTGTATTGCCTACTGTGTTCAATACAATCAATTTACAAAATGTAGATTAGATGCAGGTTACTATTACGCTAGTGTTGGCCATAGCCTACAGAGGTTTCCATTGTCCACAGGGGGACTGCCAATGGAAACTAGCCTTTTGGCTATAATTGGTGCATTTACATTTTAATGTTCATGAATGTACACTGTCCCTCTTGATCAAATAAATACATTGATTGATTGATTGATTGGGGTCATCTCTCCGAAAAGCCTATAAAGCCACAAATCTCTTCATTTGCTCTCCCTTTCCCTATTCGATACCAAGAAGAAACTAATATATGTGTGTTTTATGATGTATCATGCAAGACATGGCACATGAATGACAATGTCCTCCATAGGCTATCAACATAAAAAATATTCCTGTCTTTGAAAAAATCTTCGACTTCCATTTGATGCACACATCAGAGTGCTGTGCACGAGAGACTTATAGAAAACGAACTAGCTGACCATCAAAAAGCTTGTACTAACAGACCAAAAACAGCATAGTATGTACTTCTATGTGACATATAATCAATTTGGGTAACAGTTCCATTTTAACCCATAGACTCCTGGACTGTTTTAAGAACAGTTTTTACAGCATATGGCCAAATATGCTAAAATACATCAGGTAGCAAGCAAGCTCAATTGTATCAGTATCAATAGTGTTTCTTATGCATTTCTGTTGGTTGTTAGCTACTTAACTTGATAGTTTTAGACATAAACTTGTTAAGGACTAGGCCATTATCATAAGTTGCATTAATCAACATTCATGTTATATATCTATATCTCTCTCTCTCTATCTATATCTATATCAGCACACACACACACAAAGGCTGTCAGCAGGGAACTGAGAACTGAGACTCTTAAGATGTCTTAATTCATGCACACAGCACTGCAATCATGCCTATTAAATGGGACCAAATATGAATTAACCCCAAAAGCCCACATGGTGCTTTTCCTTGATGTTCTCTGTGTTATTATCATTTCATGCGATATCTTTCATGGATACAAATAAAAGCGTATGCATTGAGCCCCTTTTGTGCCAGACAACCTGCTTTCCCCAACACTCGGTTTTAAAGAGACCACCATGACCATCGTGTGGCAGTGGGGCTCAGTGAAGAGGAGGTGAATACCTCTCGATCTGTTGGAGTTTGCTGAGGTTACGGTTGTGTACTCTGGGGAGAGTGGTCAGCCATGAGCTGTTTGCTTTAGAGCTATGGTGGGTGTGGTGGGCAGGTAGAGGGGAACCCAATGACTGTTTACACCTGTAGAACAGGGTGATGGGCCCTTTCTCCTGTGAGCCTTGACAAAGTTTGTTCAGTTGACACCTGGTGAAAGGTACCTATCAGAAACAAGTCGCGTGTAAATACGTAAAGCACATTTGATTGTATTTCACAACCTGCAGGTACAGGTCCACTAGAGAAAGCTCAAGATAAGAACCTCTCTTCTTTCTGTTCTGTCTCCAAGACAGACAGAGCACATCAGGCCACCACTACAATTCATCATGAACTCTTCTTAACCACTCATTCACTCATTTTTTTACATGCAGTATTCAGTGGGATAATAAAAGACTAACAAAGAAAGATGGATCTTTGTGGAGTCGTACCTGTATGCCTGCTTGCCTATTTTCCGCATACAAAATGAGAGAACAATTTATGAGAAAATTGAGAGAACACCCCCACACACACACACCCCCAGCCCTCTCTGTTTCTCTTGCTCATTCACACCCTCACCACACACAGGTTGGGCAGCGTGCTACACTCTCACCTCTTTAGTTCACAGCAGCTTCAGTCAGCCAAGTAAGACCCTAACAGTACCTTTACTCAGCTATTAGGGGGACTACAGCACAGGCAAAGTGGATGCACCTCAGTCTAAATATAATAAATGCCTTAGTTCATTTTAGCCTGTATTGTCTATTTGTAGTGCATGGAGGATATGAGAAGATGAACCTTTTTTGGATATATTTGGGATTTTTTTTCCATGCTGAGGAATGATCATCAACAGAACCTTAATGTCAGTAAAAAGCTGCTGTTTGGTTTGGTAGGATCACCAACAGATTTGAAAATCAGTTAAATATATTTTTCATTTTTCATTCATTATTGATTTTTTTGGAGGATACCTTTTTGGATGGTCATGTGCAGTAAGTCTTTTCAGTTTTTTCAATTCAGCTGTTTGTAATAAGGATGATTTTACATAAAACTAATATAATCAAAATAGCATTCAGGTCCATATTTCCTTAAGGCCTTATGAATAGATGTACAATCTGTCATTCCAAAATACTCTTTAAATGTTACAGGATGCAGGATGTTGAGGCAGTGGAGTTTTGCCGTATTACTTCTGTGCTTTCCTGTACCTCTTCATGGGGGGCCAATCACTGGACTAAGTAACAGAGTGTAAGTTTTTATTTGTTAACAGGTGTTTTGGTATCCATTTCCATCATGTGCAATATTAACAGCTGTAATCAACATTTTAGTTTTTTTTCCAGTTGTGAAAAACATGTACCGCCTACATAGTTACACCTCCTACATGTGGTTCACAACTGGTCTGACCTTGGAACCCACACTTTCCCATGGTCATTAAGTTGCGACCAACATTGTATAGAATTCAAACCATAAAATAAACATAAAATATAAGCATAGGGCCTACTTTTATCACTGCATTCATAGCAGATTTGCCTGTCTGACATCAGATAGATTTTAAATATTTTATTTTATTTTACCACACTGGCGAGTTATCTGGGACTATTTCCTTCACATTTTGCCCAACTTAATAATTCAAAAGTCATGTTACATTCTCTATCGAATTAGCTCGTTATACAAACATACATTTTGACTTCTTTGCCAAACACAAAACTACATATAACAGCTAATCTCAGTCACATGCTAACCGCAAATGACAAGAAAATAGGGAACGTTACCAGCATATATAACTACAGTAATTAGCTAAACGTTTTCCTTTTCTAACAGAATTATGAATTCGAATACAAACATTCAACTAGCCCACCAGTGACATATAGACAACTAGTAAGTTGAAGCTCTCCCTGCTCACGTTACAGCACCACTCCAATACTTCGGACTCGTACAGTAGACTATGCATCTGCCGCGCTCACGCAGAAGTGTCTATGGGACTTTTCCAAGCCGGACCTTCCCTACTCCGTCATCGAGTAAACGCTCTACTATTTTATAGTCTCTCGGCTGCGGAGGGACCTCTTAATGAAGAAGTAGCCTTCTGTAAAACAGCGGCAAACGTTGGGATGCTTTCGACAGGAAAAGGAAATTGACGTAAGAGTAGTTTTTATTTAATTAACGAACATAATACATGAGTAACACCATCAAATAGTCCTAAACGTTTTGGAGACCCTAGAAAATATAGGATTTCTCTCTTCTTTACTCCTTTCATCACCTTCACTTTTCCATACGCTGTAGGAAGTAGATCCACAAACGTTGTAACCTATTCAATGTAGGTATCTTTCTTTTCGATCTGCGTTTGCTGCTAATATTAGTGACTGATATGTTGTAAATTACTCTTTATAACAAATACGGCCATGCGGTCAGAAGAAAAAAAAGGTAAGAGTTAAGGTGTTGCACAGACACGAAAAAAAAGTTTCACAGGCTCGCGAAGTCTGCATAGACGCAGACTCGCTGTTGAAGGCTTTTATAACCCGCTTCCACTCCCCGGTTTGGGATGGCACTTGTGGCGGACCCTCCACGTGAACGCGCACACGGAGTGGAAGTGGATAGGGAGAGGGTGGTGGAGCGAATTGGGAAAAGGCCCTCTTTCCAATAGCTCCCTTTTCCTTTTGTGATCGAAGCATGAGCAGAGAATGAGGAGAAAGACACAAATTGATGAAGTACCTTACTGTACCTCCACTCCACTGTACCTCCACTGACTAGCTGCATCGCAGGTGTCTTCCATGTTTGTATTCACCAAACGATTCATTGTGATGAATGTCGAGTGACGTAGAAGTCGCACACATGGCCCACATATGGAAGTGACCAAATCAGATTTGAAAAGATTCCGTTTGATTTGTGCTGCTCACAATGTCATTACCCCCCCCCCCACAAAAACACACAAAAACACATTTAAGTCACATTTAGGCAAAAACAAGATTTGGGCCACTTTTGCTTGCAGTCTGAACGTTGCCCGTGTGTGTGTGTGTGTGTGTGTGTAATGTATGGAAATTGAATAGGAAATATTCGTCTGGAAATATTCGTTTCCTCTTGAGATGTTTCATCTGAATATTTTTCATCTGAGTATTCATCAGGATAACCTTATTCTCACAAATATGCTTTTGGTTTTCATCAATACAACTCTACTAAATATTGCTTCAAGCGTATACTGGCACCAATTCCTTTATTACCACATATCTAATTGTTTATGCTGCCATCTACTGACCAAACAGGATAGTGCAACTAACTATGATTGTATTGTTGATCGTGAGTGAGTGGTGAGATACTGTGGAGTATAATCTCGGTCACAGTTTATATTACTGTTCGCCTTCTTATATTGTAACTACACAACTAAGTACAATGTACGTGACACAATGAGTAACAAAAGGTTAGGGTTAGGATTGTGGATCAAATTAGAGTTAAGGTACATCTAAGTGTTAAGTATTAATGTACTATGACATATTAGTGTTATATTATACTTCATGGTAAAATTACAATGTAACAAGGGCACCGTAATATAAAGTGCACAGCAGAATCAAATTAAACTGATGCTCCTTTGATTTTGACAGAAAAAGGTCAGTGACACATGCCCAGCTGATGCATGACAAAGGCCGGGCACTGCAAGATTTTAAGCGTCGCCTGTGGCTGCAGGAGCTCCTTCAGGAGGTCCACACCGCTGTCTTTCAGGACTCAGTGAGATCAGGACTACTTGCTCCTCCGATGACAAGAAGGACAAGCCAACACGCAAAACCTGCAAGTGTGTCAAAGATACATCCTCTAGCATTTCATTTGGAGGGAGCTGGAGCTAGAGCTCGAGCCCACATCAGCTTACCGCAGGAGACTGAAAAAGCTCTCAGCCTCAGAGGCCAGCCAACGAAGGCGGCAGGCCAGAAGAGGAAAAGGACGTGGTTTGATAAATGGAGTCAGAACGAGAAGAAGAGACATCCGACGCATTCAGTGCAGATGCAGCGAAGTCAACATTAGCAAGAAAGTTGCTGAAAGGCCATCCAGCCAATGTTTAACATCACACATTGGTTATCTACCTATAACAACGGTTTGTCAAACAGTGGCAATGTGTGTAATCAATAGTGCTGATGATTAACTTGTAATGATTTTGTAACACACAGTATATGTATAAAATGCCTTTTGCTACATACAGTGATTAATCACATCCACAAAGTGGTTGGAAATAACACTTTAGAATGTGAAAAGAACATTTTCAGTGGGTTGACAGGACAACATTGCACAGTATTAATTGTCAATATCACAACATTCATTAGTAGTAGTCTTAAATTTTACTTTCTCGTTGGGAAAAATTATGAGAGGAACTTTAATTTATTTTGAGAAATATTTATTTTATGAATGTATTTGTGTACTGCTGACTTATTTATTTTTTTCCTTTTTGTGGGTGGGGGTGATCATGGTCTATACTTGTAACCTTAGGTTTTGTGGATTTCTGATGTATTACTGTAATCTTAATTTGTTTTTCTCTAACTGTCTGATCAACAAACATGTTTTGTATGGTCAGTATGATGCCAATATTGTCCTTACTGGTAAGAAATGTAACACCCTTGCACTGACAAAGTATATAATTTAGTGTTATTAAACATACATACTTAAAAACTAACACTTCTTGTTCCATGCTTTATGTTCCCATCTCTGGCTGCAGATAAGTACAGGTTCCTAGGTGATCGTTCAGCCATCATATCGTAAAGTCAACGGGGAGGTGTAATTATGAAGAAAACAATAGGTGTGTCACAGAGGAATGATGTAAAATTGATTGACTATAAATGATAGCTGTAACTAATAAATCATTATTTGTTTAGGAAAGCACAACAACTCATTTATAGCTTTGATAATTTCATCTCAAATGGGTTTTAATGAGGCTGGTTCTGCTTTTAATGTACTTAGGTAGAATAGTGTGGACCTAATAGAGGCAAAGCAAACACATCAATGTGATACTTCCTACTCTAAGAGCATCTTTATGACCCATTAGAAGGAACATTATCATAAACACCACTGATAAGGACCTCGCTTTATGCACCAGCTAACACATACTAACCTAAGAATAATAACCAGCGACACAGGATCAACCTGCGAACACTTATATAAGTGTATATATCTCTTTCACTTTAAATGAAGTTCAGTCAACCAGAATGAATTCAGACTCAACTGGTGTTTGCCATCCCACTGATGTCAAGCTATCAGAGCTACTAAACCTAAAAGAGAGAAGCTCCTGGAAAAGCTTTGTTACAATTGTCAGATTTTGCAGTATTTCTAATGTCAAGAGAGTATTCTTTGATTCCACCAATGGCCTACAAATATATACTTTGGGTAACTTAAGGATATAATATCATAAAAATGGCGGTAAGTACATGTTTGCTTTTTAGCTTTGACAGGAAATTACAAAACAAAAATGTGTAGAATAATGGTTTTAATTAAATGTAAGTCTTTAAAGTCATTACATTTAGCATTAGCAATTGTATGTACCATTTTAATAAAACCTCTCTTGTCCTTCCATGTTTTTGTTCTATTCCCTCTGCTACTGACTACAGGCGCACAATACATATTCCCTGATCTTTGCCTGCACCTGTGGTGTGATATTAGGGATTGGTTTCTTTGCCAACCTACTGGTTTTCTCCCTCTTTGCCAAGTACAACACACTGAGAAAAAACCGTCTGGACATCCTGCTGCTGAGCATGGCCCTCGCTGACTTCCTCACCCTGCTGCTCATTCCCTTCACTCTGCACTCCGCCATGAGCTTCTCCTGGCCCCTGGGAGACACCTCCTGCAAAGTCTATCAGTTCCTGCTGGCGTTCCTGCTCGCTGCCAGCACTTACTCGCTGTGTGCAGTGTCTATGGCCAGAGCCATGATAATCACTAACCCTTACCAGCCACCCACCATGGACTTGGTAGTCCTAATGTTCATGCTGGTCTGGGCTCTCAGCTTCTTCATCAGCCTACCACTACGACTCTTCGCCACCAAGGTAAGCCTCGGTCCAAGTATGAACAATGTAAGCTTTTGCTTACCCACCATCCATGAGCATCATTACCAGGTGGTGATCAGTCAGTTTGTCCTCTACTACTTTGTGCCGATGCTAGTCATTGCAGTCAATTATGTACGTCTAACACTATTTTTACACAAAAGCCCTGTGATGTCAGTGGCCAGTGCTCGCAATACTCGGCGGGCCTCACTCATGGTTTTCCTGGCTGCAGGGACATTTTCAGTGTGCTGGTTACCAGGATACATACTGGAGCTTTGTGTTTACCTTGGCCTGTACCGCCACGGACAGTCTTGGGAGATGTTCTACTTCACCTGCACTGTGCTGCAGTATCTGCACCCGTGCGTCAACCCAGTGCTGTACGTGCTGCTGTCTAAACGCTACCGCCATGGGAGGGCAGTGTGTCTACTCAACTGCAACAAGAACAGGGTCCATCCTCATGTTATCAGTGTGACTGACAGCTTTAATTAAAGGATGTTATGATGGGAATGTCTATTTTAAAATCTGTTGATTCCTAGCATAGAAACTTGCACTCAAAGTAAATGTAAGTGTATTTTATTTTATGAATGCAGTCCTACCCATGCATCCATTGTACAAAGCTGATGGATTTAAAATTTCAGGCTCATATCAAAGAAATAATCAATGTAATCAACATTAAATATCTGCAATATATTTGTGTTCCATAAGTATGACAGTCTGCATAACATTTCCTTTGGTAAAAAAATGCCATAAAATATTCCAAACTCCACGGCTAGTACCTTGAGGTGCTACTTACAGCTACATTTGAGTTTAAGCTTCGAGCTAGTCGGCTGCTGATTGCTGATTTATAAAAATACTTACTTTCATTTACCATTCATGATGAAAAGAAATTGTAATCACAGATATGAGAAATATACAGATAATTGTACTCACAAAGAAACAGGGGCATAACACATATTAAAGTGCCATGCCATAGACGTTTGTGGTGAGCCATATCATAGACGTCTGTGGTGAGCCATATCATAGACGTCTGTGGTGAGCCATATCATAGACGTCTGTGGTGAGCCATACCATAGATGTCTGTGGTGAACCAATTCTAGTTTGTTTAAAATTTGTCTTACCACAGTTTTACATGCCAATTCCATCTACTTTCTTTTACTAGCTAATACATGTTAGCACAACTACTGTGATGCCAATGTGCCATGGACCGTTAATTCAATACATTTTTTTTTTTACAGTGAATTATACTTACAGTCATATTTACAGCACTTTTGTGATTTTCACAGAAACAAGAGCACAAATGTGTGCTTCTGGGATTGTGAGAAAGATTTATTACAAGTACTGAAAAAGGATATATGACATATACAAGTACTGATGGATATCAGCTCAGTCAACTGCCAAACAGCTTTCATACGCTTTAACACCTTGGTATCAACTGTGACGGTCTGATAATAGTAAGCAAATCATTCCAGTTCACATGAGCCTATTGATAATTGACTGATGACCACCAGACGTCTATACCAGGAATATGCTGTCAAGAATATGCTGGCAGGCGCTACAGGACTATGTACACAAAAACCACCAGACACAGGAACAGTTTTTTCCCCCTTCCGTCACTCTAGTGAACAGTTGACAGATTATTATATTTTATTATTATATTACATATTATATTTATTTATTATCCTAAACTGTTGCATGCATATTTTCCAGTTTAAGTACATTGAGAGCAATTAAACCCAGGAAAAATTCCTTGTATGTGGAAATGTACTTGGCCAATAAAGATGATTCTGATTCTGATAACTTTTACAAAAATAACATGGTATCTTACATCATATGAAATTCCAATCCAATTACATTTCTAGTTTCCAGCCATCAATGCATTCAAACAAATAACTGATATAAGATTTAGATGTCTTCTTACTGTACTGTCATTGCAAAGGTATCTTTATGATTTATTATACGTATATGCATGCTCTGTTAATACTGTTACACACCCTGTGTGATAGGGTGGAGGGTAAGGTTAACAGCATGACATATCCAGTGACAATATTCACTCTCTCAGTTGGACACTGTATGTGCTGCTTTTAGTTATTTTTGCTCAATAAAAACTAAAAAACTTGGTGGTCAAAGTCAATGTATTCCTCTGCCCATGGCTTCTGTTCATAGTATAGTACGGTTAGCCAACACGCCAACTGAGCCTAGATCTCCAGACTAAATCAATTTGAAATACTGTAATGCAGTAAGTTCCCTATGGTGTGTAAACATGGTACAAACTCTGTTTATGGTAAGCTTACCATACAAACTTTATTATATCTCAAACAAGCCACTATTTGTCAGGCTACAAGTCATACAGTGTCAAGGAAGTAATTGATGTATTCAATAGGTGGTGGTTTAGGTCATGGTCTTCCAGTCATATGCGTTGACTTCCTGTCTGTGGCTGACCCCTGGTCCTTACCCACAGCATGCCACAGTTCACACTTACACTGGGCTGTCCTGCATTCCCCCTGTCTGTATATGCACAGAAAGCCAATGATAATCACTGCAGTACTGATTAGGCACTACAAAGCATGTCCTTAAATATGACATCGCTTGGGTCAAAACAATTCTATGAAAACAACAAATGGCAATTTGAGAAAGCAGCTTTTGCTCCAACAAAACTAATTCCGTTAGGATGCAAATAAAGATGGCTGCCAACACAAACTGCCTACAGGTTAGCTCAATCTCATAAATATACAGCTAGCAATCTCTAGCATAAATATAAAGCTGATTTAGTACAGTACAGAACAGTTTCTTGGGAATGAGTGTCGTTCATTAACTGAGCGTGCAAAAGTCAAGTAATTTCCAGTAGCCTCAAATATCCTTATTTACCTTAGCAAGCCTCCATACATTTCTTGCAAAGCTGATGAACAATATTTGTCAAACATTTCCTGTGTTTACCAAGAAACTGTCTGTATAGTTCAGAAGATCTTTTCACACCAGAGCTAACAGCATGACTGGGGAGGATCCTACCTGTTGGTCATTACAGGTAGAGTGGAGGGTGTGGTGTGTGACTTGCACCCCCTCCCTGTGCAGAGAACATAAAACGCGGACAAATATAGAAAGCAATTAGTCTCATCTCAGTTCACAGGTTAACCTGTTCCCATTGCACAGGGTTTCCCACACATTATTTTACTTGGGTGGGCCGCACAGGCATATTAACAGTTGTATATTTGGTGACCCATTCTATCTTACATTTTGTATCTGTCCAAGAGAACGATGGCCACCTTGACAGATTAACTAGTTGGAAATGTCCCCTCTCACTACCCCTTCTGTGCCTGTTCATCCTGCTATCATGAGAAGGGTCTATTGAGGGATGGAGACATATTGTATTACGTTAGAAGGTGCAGGCATGGTGGCTATTCTAAGCACGGGCAAGGTAAAGCATTTTATCTGTATTGTGTAATTGTTCTCTGACTTTGGTAGTGGCTTCGAATTCCATGAAATAAAGCAGCAAATATGCTGCGTTGGTAGGTACAAGACTAAAGAGTGTATTCAGCACACATAACAACACAATACTTATGTCAAAGTTATACTTCCTTTTTTTCCAAACATTCTGTTTCCACTTTGTCATTATGGGGTATTGAATGTAGATTGATAAATTTAAATGGTTTTAGCATAAGGCTGCAACATAACAAAATGTCATAAAGTGACGGGATCTGAATACTTTCTAAATGTCTGGTATTCCAGCCTTCTCCCCCCGCCGCCCTGCACGTAACAGTGACCAGCGCCTAGAAGTAGCAATGATGAATACCGTGCCCCCCTCGGCCCTTTTCACTGGCTACCAACACAGGTATATATCAGATCTGTGGGAAACACTGTAGTCTCATGATAATAACTGCTTATGACGACACTGTCACATCACAGGACTCTAACTCTTGTTACTACTTCTAGCAGGTTATGACATTAAATGTTTGAGTTGTTAGTCATACAACCAATTTATAGTCCAGTCGAGAAGTGTCGCTTGACAAAAAATTACGTAAAAGTGTCAACATTTGGAAAGGGTGCAGACCACTGATTGTCGCTCACTCTGATTGGATGAAAAGAGATTCAATGTATGGTTGGCTATGTTTACATAGATATGGCTACCAGGGTAGTAGCATCCTAGGTAACTTCCAACTGTAAATTTCATACTTGATTCAATGTTGTCTTAAATCGGGGAGATATCATTTACATGTTAATGCTAGGATCACAAATTTTAAAGAAGAAAACTGTGTCGTCAAGGATTGTTCTGTCCGTCTTCTTTGGCCAATTTGATTGGAACTAGTCTAATGTAAGCTAGCAAGATCGCTGAGTTGCCATAGAAATGACACATTCTATTCTGAGCCAGTGTGTCATTGGTGATTTAGAATAAAAGCCTACAGGTGCTGCGCCCTCGCCAGACCCATTTCATTTTTGTCGAGTGACTCTTATCAACTGGACTCTATAATGCAGGGTTCAAGTAATGTCAATTTTCAATTATATAGCTATACCTTTAAAATTATTGCTGTGTTTATATCAACTATTCATGATGTTTATATACTATGAGGAATATTCAAATAAAAAAAAATATGCTCACACTTGACTGGTCCACCTACCATGGTTTGTTTTTCTTGGCACCCCTGAGGACATGGAGGATGATGGAGTGATGGAGGATGATGGAGTGATGGAGGACTCACTCTGTTCCTGCTGGACGCACACCTGAACCGGACCTAAGTCCAAACCTGTCACCAACACATGTGCGTGCACACACCCCACACACACACACACACACACACACACACACACACACACACACACACACACACACACAAATTAATGAACAAAAGGAGGGACAGGCTGCAAAACAAAGAGGCTGAATGATATTTTCATTTAAAGTAAAAAAAAACATAGTCTAAATGCCAGTCTTTAGGAGTATTACCACTCAGACTGTTTCCCAGCCCCAGCTGTATCCTGCTCCTAATGTAGCCTGACATCAGATGACGCAAGTATTCTGACTGAAAGGCATACAGACAAAAACATCAAATTGTCAATTATCAATTATGATTGGTTTGACTAAATGGGGTGAAAACATTTGGGGTGAAATGAAAGATGGATAAAAAAAAACAATTCTAGTCAGAGGTGCAGTAAAGTTGTAGAGGTGCAAGGCTTTTAATACCTTTGATTTCATTGACCCCTTCTCTTTATCAAAGACCAAATATAGTACAGACATCTGGGGAGAGAAGACACAACAGACTGACCTCGCATGACATGAATATATTCACAACCTTCATGGCACTAATGAAATGAATGCATACCTCAGAAAAGAGTGAAAACAGTCTACCATGGCAAATACAGAATTCACATTGAACAAATTGACCTTAGCAAATTAATTGTTTAAGGCTATCAATACCATTGATAAGACCATCTTGCTACCTTAGAGGTGGAGAAACCTGAGAGACTCATGAATAAGGCAGTTAGGAAATGGCTTGGGGTGCCACACCACATTGTCTAAACACTGTAGCACTGTATGGGAAAGGAATTTTGGAGTTCCCAATAACCAGCTTGGTTGAGGACTTGTGCTAAGACAAGCCCGTAGATGACTTTATCAAAGTCTAAGGATTCTGCAGTCACTGCTCCAATGGTGAACACAGGGAAGAAGTGGATGAATCGGTTCAACATGTACACGGTGCACTACAGCATAGGGATATCACTGGACAGAGTGGAAGAGCAGGGTTTGGGTTAGGTGACAGTTTGAAGGCATGAGGTAAGGCTTCATTGCCAGAGAGTCGGCAGATGGTAGCCAGCTTTGTTGACTAGCAAGAGGAGGAAACTGGAGGAGCAGCAGCGGCTTCTCCAAAAAAAAAGGGGCAGTGGATGAACTGGCATGATGCTGAGAAGAGGAAGATCAGCTGGGTGAGCGTTGTGGGTTATGGATGCTAACCGCATCATATTCATTTCTGTCACTGATGATGTCATCCCAACTCAGCAAAACCTCAGTCAGTGGGTGGAGGAGGATGGAAATGTAGTTATGTACGGGTGTTGGCCGGTTAATGACAGGGACAATAGATTTTCTTTTGTGCGAGAGGGGCAGAAAAGTGGACACCAGGTACGTACAAACAGTACTGGCAAATTGGGCAAAGCGTGGTATTGGTGATTGCTGGCTGATGTCAGACGACAACTTCAAGTTTCACAATGTATGACTGCTATGAGACCAGACATGGTGTTGTATTCTGAGTTTAAGCACCTTGTTTATTTTATTACGTTAACGATTCTCTTTGAAGATATGATTGAGGAAGCCTTTCAAAGGAAGAAGTTAAAGTATACTGAACTGGTAGCAGGAATGAGGTTGGCAAGCACACACCTGACCAGTGGAGATAGATGTTAGAGGCTTTGTAGCTAAATCAACCACATCACTTTTGTTGGATTTTGGTTTTCTAGGATAGTGACTCAAAGGGGCTTTATGTGAGGAAGCCTGTTGTCGCAAGACGTTCTGGAAGCTTGCATGCTTGCATACTTTGACATACTTTTGCAAGATCTTCTGGATTTTGGCATATCTAGAGCATGCATCAACGAGGCATATAGCTGATGAGGCTATTCTTAGAGCCACCTTAAGCTACAGAGCATAAGTATGGCTGAATATAGCATACTTACAGCCACCTGCAAATGGGCCTAAGTATAGCTGAGGAACTCGGTTGGACTTGCATTCGGTCATGGTTGTTGTGGCGAAGTCTCTCAGTAATGCTTGAGGTGTATCTTGAGGTGTATGTGTGTATGGAGGGGGGTGGGTCTGGGACGTCAGACACCATTGTGGAGCCTTCTGGAGGTGTTGTGAGCCTAATTCAATAAAACACTGGTGAAGGAAGGTGCCCACTTGACCTCCTTAGTGAAATGCTCACGAAGGCATCTTTGTTGTTGTAGTTGGTGGTGTTGTTGAGTATTCCTAAGTATCGGTATGATGGTTGTAGTGCACCCTGGTGTGGTATTAATCTTAGGCTAGGTTGTTGGGTATGAGTACTTGCATGTGACAGTAAGAGGTTGGGGCGTGGTCCCCAACCGATAGCACAAGGAATTTAACATATTTTCCTGTGTATAACTAAAGAAATTACTACAATGTTTTGTGGTCATATCGTCACTTTTTTGCAGCTGTGGTCAAGTATGTATCCTGGTCGACACCTTTGTGTTGGCATCAGTGGGCTCGCGTGGAGTATCCCGTTTTCTTCTCCGGAGCATATGCTGAGGAACTCGTAGCTGTCACACACACACACACACACACACACACACACACACACACACACACACACACACACACACACACACACACACACACACACACACACACACACACACACACACACACACACACACACACACACACACACACACACACACAAGCACAAACACAAACATGACACTGTTAATCACCTCCCAACAGTTCACCGGCACCTATTTCTTTTGATAAGCTTTCCATATTCACAAAAGTACAGGAGCATGTAAAAATGCTAACTGTAGCTATTCTGAATTGTGACCTGTATGAAGTATGCCATTATGAGGAATAACTCACAGGCTTTAAGGTATATTCACCCTCCCCTTTGACATCACCATCCTGTAGGAAAAATGATGAGCTGTTAAGACAAATCTGAAAATTGGCATGCTAGCTAATCAAAATCCCCCCTCATGCCGGGATCAGACTACATGATATTCTTGTATTTCATGATGGTCACTATGTCAGATTAGGCAATCGTAGTGCCAAACATTCTTGCTGTGCCTTGGTCGGGGGACTGGCAACACTACAATTTTGACCACGACCAATCATCATTCATGTTTTTGTGTGTCGTTGGGGAGGAGGGTCAAGAAATTGTCAATCATGGCTACATAAGTGCTATGTGTGATGCTGCCGGTCTTGTGTGTTCCAAAAAGAGAAAGAAAATAAAGATAAAAAGATTGTGGACCCGTTCCTGGGTGTCACGCAGAGGACAGTTTGGGCTGTCTTTCCTTCAAAGAGAACTTAACAAATCTTTCCTCTGTTCCCTCTTTGTCTTCACCATGTTTACATATGTATGTCAGAGAGCACTCTGCTATCCTATTGGTCAACATAAAGGAACACATGGGAGTTGTCAAACTAGGTAGGGAAATATAAAAATGTTCAGATATGCTGGACTTTTCATCGGGGTGTCATGGGGTATCCCAGACGCCACGTCGCTGTTCTTCAATTATGTCCCACTACAAGGCCTATGTTCATATTCTGGCTCATCGAAGAAATGTGTTGGCGCCGACAGAACGAGTCAAAATTGGGCTGAATTGTGTAGTCGGATCCCAGGATTAAGGAGAATCAACTGTTGCCGCAAACCTTAGTCTGTATGAATTTGGTTTTGAAAATTAAATGAAAGTGCTGTTTTGGTGAATCCAAACTAAGTTCTGTGTTTCATAGTATTACTCACATATTAGACATAATCATATCATATTAAAGTCACCACCTTTTTCTCTTCGGGGGTTTCCTCTCCTTGCCTCACTAGACAAGAACAGTCTCTCTGCTTCTTGGACTTGATTGACCTTTTCATCTAGGCAAAGGTCAGAGTGAAGATAAAAAAGAAGGATCTTTCCAGAAGGTGCCTAGGCTACGTTTGCAATGAGTGGTAAATGTGACCCAATTCCAATGATTTGCTCCCAAGTGGCACAGATTGGATATGTCTCATACCAGTCAAAACAGGACAACAATGCATATCTTCAGATCATCCATAGGTGGGACTAAATCAGATTTCTGATCATGTGACGACTGTGTAACTGCACAGATTTTAAGGTACATGCATTTCCAATTGTAATTTGCGCAACTTCATGTGTTTGTAGAGGTGCACCTTTAAAGCTTCAAATATCATAAACCTTAACATTCTAAAAGTGAGGGTGAGTGATTCCTCTTCATGTGTTTGTAGAGGTGCACCTTTAAGGCTTTAAGGTGGGCTGGAGGCCCGTCAGAGTCAGAGCTGTTAGATCCACTGGTGCTGAAACAAAATCATAAACACAGAATCTTTATATAAGCCTTTTCACTTAAATATAATACAAGAAAACACAATGTGGAAAGCAAATGCATTCAGGTATTATTTGCACAGGCTAATTAGTTTGGAAAACCTTAGGGGCAATTCATAGTCCAGGCGAAAAGTATCTCTCGACAAATTGTCAACAGATGTTGCAACGCTGTAGGCATTCATAGTCCTTCGCAAGAGACAAAATGGCAGAATAGAACATCATCTGCAGTTTCTGACAACTTGTATACTTGTTACGACGTAGCTAAAGTTATTTTCATCTTCTTACTTTACATTTAATTGCAAAACACAGCCACACACCATGACCACGAAAACACACCAGAACGTAGAACTTTGAGTCGCTATCCAATCAGAGTGCGTGACAAGGTCTGCACTCATTTAAATTTTTTGATGTACGCGACAAGCTCTGCGACACCCTAGCAGACACAAATGTTGTGTCTTTGACGTCATTTTCTGTTGAGCAACACACATAGTCGTCTGGACTACAAATTGGCGTTTAGATATTGCAAAACACACCTGCCGTCATCACTTTGTGGTGCTTCTGCTTGAGAAGAGGCAAGAGCCAGGAGGGTTTCTTGTCTGAGTGCATCCTGCAACTCTCTTATACACATATTGTACTAAAAAAGAATTTCACAAAGATCTGTTTCCTTAAATCTCACAAACAACATAAGACAGATCAATTCAACTCACATCACAACATGGCACAGGCCTGCCTAACAAGATGTTACAAGACCTGTGCTACAGCCTGCTGCTCAGTGAACAGCTTTGCATGTGTGTGCACCAAACATCGTAAAAACTCCTACAATGAAAACCAATGATACTTCGCCATGCAGTTTTCTTTTCTGCAGATTAAACTCGTAAATGCATGAAATTCGCACAAAATCTTGTAATGAGAAATTCATTTGGATTAACTACCGAATCGCATAGGGTAAAATGTGACTACGGATGATGGAAACAGGTTTATTTGCATGAATGTGAATTTGTTGCAATTGTGTCCATTTTTAAATCACATAACACAGTTGATAGAAAAGAATTTTCATGAATGCCCTTTAAATATGGGAATGAGTGATCTACAAGGTAGATCAGTCAGAAAAGGCTGCGCACAAAAGCCTCCAAGCCCAATCCGGAGATACCAGGCACAAGTAACCTGTTTAAATATAGGTTTAAATATAAATGTTAATGAAGAGCTGTTGATATGTCTAATATGTGATATACTTTCTTTTTTTAGCCAGGCCTCTGAAATGACTTGTCTGGCAGAACAATCCAAGCAACAGAAGGATATCGGAGAAATTTGACACTTCTTCATTAATTAATAAATAGACATTTCGGAGCACTTTGCTCTAAATTGCAACAGGAAGAATGGTAGGCTCAAACACAAAACATCTAAAGTTAGACATATGGTATTACAAATACATATGGCATCAGTCTACACTTCATGAACATTAAAACAAAGCTTGATTCTTTTTCTTTGCATTTTTGCAACCTTTTCTTCATTTTGTTCTCAGGAATTTCCACAATATGACTGAATGACAAATGATTGACATCGGTCTGTGCACAAGTCATGCTCCCCTACTAAAGCAGGCATAGCAACAACAAGAACACTACAGTTGGTTATAACTGTATATGCTCATGTTTGTTTCGTTAGACACACAGACACAGGCATACATACCTTGGTCCTGTCAGGATCGCAGTAGTCAAGCAGTGTATCACAGAAGTGAGCTCCCAAATTCTCAAGGTCTGTCATGCTGAAATGGGTTCCCTTCTGTTGACCTACCAAACAATTTGATGAAAACCCTCTGAACTAGCAGAAACCAACCTGGGAAAGTTCTCTTTTTATTTGACAATTTTATTCATTTTGTGTTCAGCAGTAAGAGAGGAGCGAAATGGTGAAACTGGCTGCATGGCTAAATATAATAGGTGTGATTTGTCATTCATCTAGGCACTTTGTTGAAAGTAAAAACAGTAAAAAAAATGATTATTTGATTTCAATTACTTAAGTAATACAACCACTGAATGACATTTTGGCTCACATACCGATGCTTGAGCCGCAAAAGGAGGTTTCTAATGTGAAGCTGTTAAGGATTCCCAGTTTCCACAGAGCTATGCGACCAGTCCCGCCCTTACTTCGCTGCACCTTGAACTTACAGGTCTGAAAGGAGAACTTTAGAGACAGAATGAAAAGCTTGCTCTCCTGAGCTCTGTTATCTGCTATGGAAGTTCTAGCACAGCACAGCTGTTTTAACAAGTCAGGATATTTCCAAGGAAACAATCATTTTTGCTTAACTTTGCGCGACTGTGTGTGAGTGGCACATTGATGGGGTGGGGGGTCTCCTGAGGTGGTGGACTTTTGTATGAAAAACGAAACTCAGATACTTTTTTACATTTCAAGGTTTTACATCACAGCTCGATTGCTTTTTGAACAGATTGTGTAACAATAACTAAATGTTGTATGAAATATAGGTAATTTAGCTCATACTTCAGTCACTAAAGAATAATCATGCTGAGATAATTATGAGTACTGTCCATTAATGCATGCAAATAAATATAGGAGTTCCTTCATTATCTTAAAACGACATCATTCAGTAGTAAATGCCTCACATGGTTCATTGTAACTGCTTACCATGTCAGGACAATTCTTACTCAGCATAAAGGGAAAGACTCGCTCATGCAGCTGATTGTCAGCTGCCCTTGCACAGCCATAGGTGAAGACATTCTGTTTACGGCTGTGTCCATGGAGATCACAGTACATCCGCACCTCACGCTCCTCACACAACCTAAGAGAGAAATCTTCAATGTCAAAATCTCAGGCATGTAGTTTCATGATGTCATGACGGGTTAACAAATCCTTATACCAATGGCATTTCTCTGGTACTATGGGGTGCTCAAGCACCAAGCTTTGTTTTAATAGTCACTTATATGTTCTAATCTGATTAAGCTCATGATAGAGCAGTACCATCTCTCATACACTGATTTATTTTGATTCACTTCATTTTAATCCGATTTTGTTTCATTGCATTGAATACTCCTAAACATGTTAATGCTGGCATTCCAAAAGAATGTGTATTATGACAACAGACCAGTGTGCATACAGAAAGGAACAGTCTAAACATGTTTACCTATGGACCATAGTCCGCATCGCATGTACAGTGGGAAAAGAAGCCGTCAGATTGGAGCTGTAGCTGCGGTTAAGGTCACAGCCACTAAGAGAGCAGCGGTAGTTTCCTACGATCACACCATCCGGATTCAGCATAGGAACCAGCTTGAAGATGAAAGCGTCTCGGAGCAGTTTTGCATCAGGTGTGTCACTCAATAGGAAGTCCATGATACCTTTCATCACCCAGGAGCTGTTGGTCTCACCAGGATGGACACGTCCCGTTACCACTATGGCTGGCTTATGTGCTGCCTCCCATTCAGAGGGACTGGTCACTGTCAGCACTGGCACCAAATTACCTGCCAGTGAACGACAGAGTGTCCGTATTTTGCAGAAAGAGGAGAGCCTGGGTTTGCGCTCTATCTCTGAGAGGTGTTCCCACAGTTGGGTGTAAGTGTAGGGGTAGCAGTGTGCCAGGTAGCAGGTGTCTTGGTCATAAGGGAAGCAGAAGCCCCAAGAGAGGGAGAAACAGGGCAAGTCTAAGTGGAAGCGCCCGTTAAGATAGTAGGACACATCATGACCCACACGGTGCCAACCCACACCAGAAGCTCTGGCTTTCTCCTCCGAGTACAGCAGGGGTTTCTGACCCTTCTCATAGAGACTGGTAGATTTCAGCAGGTTGGTGATGGTGAAGCGGTAAGGTACGCCTGCCCGCATGTTCCTCACTCTGAAGTAAAACCACTGTGTGTGCTTTTTGGTGTAGAGGTCAGTCCTGAGCATGAGTTCATAGTCAAACTGCCCACTGAAATGAAAAGGGAACACACTTATTAATCATCCATGTAAACTGACCATGGCTGTGTAGAATATTGTCTGGGGTACCATATTATAATTTATACTAGATTCACACTACATTCATCACCAGAATAGGCTTTTTACATTTGAGGGCCATGTTCGTATACACTATTCTTTTGGTATAACAATATTTTCCAAGTTAAAGTGATTTTGAGGCACAAAATTGTGGTCACAATGAAGAGCAACACATAAAAATAGAAGCAGTGTACCTCCTTCTTGAAATGTGCAAGTGTATGTGCAAATTATGAATATACTATTAGTGCTGGATAAATTGGACCCACTAAAACGGAAACTTAGTTTCTCTGAGCATGCGGACACCTTCTGTCTAAAGGTATTGTTGCCTTACTCTTTAATATTTGGAAGATCAGACCCTATCTCACCCAATATGCTACACAACTCCTTGTGCAGGCCCTGATCATTTCTAGACTAGACTATTCCAATACTCTTTTAGCAGGCCTGGGTCCATGAGCGGGGAGACCATTGCAGATGATCTAGAATGCAGCAGCGGCGCAAGGTCTCTGATCAGATAGGAAACCTCACCCCTCTGCTGATTGCCCTTCACTAGGTGCTAGAGATTAATTTCAATCTCTCACTCTTGCCTACAGGACAGCCACAGGATCGGCACCTTCCTATTTCAAATCTCTGCCCCCTCTTGACCACTTTCTTCCTCTCCCCGAAGCAAGAGGCCACAATCAATAGTATCTTGATGGCAGTACCCAATTCTGTTTGTTCTAGCAAAAGCCTTGGTATTTTCAAGAATTATTTTGAGGCCCACCTCTTCCAAACTTGTTGGTTTCCATCAAATATACAGCCAAAATACACCTGTGAGCCTGTTAGCTTTAATCAGCAAATGTTTCTTGAATCAGAACAATGTTCACCTTAACAGAATAAAAAAATGTAATATCTATCAATTGTTACATTTTCATTCAGATTGAAAACCAACTCACATTCTGTGTGCAGACATCAAGTTGCCACTTTCAAAGCGCCCCTCAAAAAGAAGTGTGGTGTCATCAGGCCCAGAGAGCGGTATAGAGGCTTGCGGAAGAGGTGAACGGTTTCCCCCTGCACGAGACCCTGAAAAGTAGTACTCCTTACCTGGAAAAGTATCATAGATGTAAATACATCTTTAGGGATATAGGAAACAAATTTCTGAATGAAAACAGCTGAACAAAGCTTTATTGTACAGCCCTAGTGGTTACTTAAGCAGTTATTTCTTATTACAATTACTATATAATATAAATCTATTATTTATTAGCTATAGAAGACTTTATAATGTAAATTATGCAATGACCTGCTTGTGCATCATAAACAAGAGTGCCTTCCTCCACATTCTGGTATAGGGGCCCTTCATCAGATTTTGGGATACAAAAAGGCTCAGGAGAAGGAGGTGTCCATTCTGTGAAATAAAGCTTTCTTATGGGTCCACATTTTGTATATATATATATATATACTATATACTGTATACTGTATTTTATATATATATATATATATATATATATATATACTGTATATATATCATTATTATTATTTATACAGTACACTGCATGTCTTCCATCTGTAAGTAAAAGGAAGAAATGTAGATGTTTATAGATATCTGACATGAGACATTTTAGTTCTCTCACCAATATGATGAATGTCTTCTTGTATAACCACACACTCCTTTGGCCAGCGAGAGTGGGTCTGCGACACGTGTCCAGAGACACCATAAAGGTGGCGTGGCTCACAGAGACGAGGCACAGACCGCCCAGATTGGATCTCAAAAACGACCTGTGTGGTTTTTGGCAACTGTGCGGCACCAGTGGCATCTGTTACAGAAGATAAATGTGAAATGTCTGTACAAGTTACCCTGAGCCCTGAAGAAAATAAAAGTTCCAAGACACTCAAATCTATATGTGTTTAGGTTCAGGCCCTTGGCTCTATAAACCGCGCCTAGAAACTATTTTATTGTTTTGGCGCTATATAATTAAAATTGAACTGAACTGAGTTGAATTGAATTGGACCTCCAGTGAAGCTACAGTATCCAACACTACACCCCATTCATAATTATTCTGAGACCCAAAAGACCCAAAAGTTGAGAAACACTGGTGTAGCTACTTGTTTAAATTCTGTAACCTGGTAACCCCAAACCAGGAATGCCCATAAGCGACCAGTGACAAGGGTTTGTCTCTCTCCTGCATAGACATCTGAAGACTCTTTCAATGTCTATGCTTTCCTGTGTCATGTACAGCTGGGTGACAAATTAAAGGAAAAAACAACATAAAATGTCTTAGTAAGATGTTGGGCCACCACGAGCTGCCAGAACATCTTCAATGGGCACTGATTCTACAAGTCTCTGGAACTCTACTGGAGGGATGGAACACCATTATCCAAATAAATCCAGGTCTAGGTTACTAGGAAATACTTATTTTCTGCATCAAATACAAATAAAGTCATAAATGTTATAAAATGCAGTTTTCTGGATTTGTTTGTTGATATTCTATTTCTCACTGTTAAAATACACCTACCATTACAATTATAGATCAAATACTTATTTTCCCCACTGTAGACTCAGGATCCCTTCTTGAGATGGAGCAAAAATGTTGCATCATTTTTCCACTAGGGAGCACCATAATAAGCAAACATGTTTTTTTTTTTTGTGCCTATGGCAACGTGAGATAAAAAGGTTGTTTTTGTTTAAAAAAATTTAAAAATTTAAAAAACACCCACATGAAATATTTCAGAATGTTCCAAATGCAATGGACATTATTTGTTTCTGTTTCTAAAATAAAAATGTTTGTGATCAATAAATTGCCATGGAGTTTGTGCACTGTTGCCACGTAATTAGATTCCGTACCAATAGTTTGAATACTATCAATCTGGAATGTGGTATTCCCATTCCGCAGCAATTGGGTCTGTGGTAATTGTCGCCTCCCATGCTGTGGTAAATCCGTGTGCGGTGCAGAACCGACATGGGGGCAATAAGGCACTGCTCTGCGTGGGCAGTCCGGCCACTAGCACTCCCTCTGGGGCGCACCTCACTGACCCAATAGCCCCCGTCAGCACGGCTCCATGATGCAGGTTAGTTAGGGTAGGCCGTATCTTTAGTCAGTAACTTTGTGACAACATTAATTGATTAAAGGTAAAGGACTCAGCACATGTTTTCGTCTGAAGTGATTTACATTAACAGGAAATCGAACGCAAGTCAACTACTTGTGAGGCAACAATATCATTCACTATACCAATTTGGGCATTACATTTAGTCATTTAGCAGACACTTTTATCCAAAGCGACTTACAAGGTATACACATTTTACATTTTTCACTGATGGCACACTGCACATGAGGAGCAATTAGAGGTACAGTGTCTTGCTCAAGGACGCTTCGACAGGGAATTGAACTAGCAACCTTCTGATTACTATACGACTTCTCTACCACCTTCTCTAACTCCTGTACCACTGCCGTCCAGTTGTAAATCATAAGGAAGCATGAAGCATGAACTATTAATTAACTATTAATCTTATTGCCATGGCATTCCGTAGCAATAGTCTCTTTGTTTGTCAAAAGGTCCAATAAACACTTACAAACATTGGCTATGTCTTTACAGGATTAAATTAGACCTATATATAAATATATATTATTCTGTCTTTTTATATTTTTTCCATATGGTTTTAATTTCCTAGGTCCTAGGTACATCTAGTTAATTCAAAAAGTGTGACTATCATATTCATGGTGTAGCTTATTTTTTATATATATGATCAAACACCCTCAAATTCAACATCGTGTTGAAGCAGCAGGATTCAAGTGTAAGTGTGGCTAAAAATGGAATGTGCGTGTGAGACATGAGTGAGTTATGGGTTATATCCTGCACTAGGGCCAGCAAAAACAATCAAGTGTTACACAACTTCATTTTTGTGATTTTCATCGGCATCAATTTTTACAACTCACAAGATCTGATCACATTGTTGGTCAAAATTATGCTTATTTCTTCTTCTCTTTAAAAGACCAACAAAATAGCATAACTGTATACACATAGTTTAACAAACATAATAATAACAGTTTGGTCATTGTCATTAAAATCTTTGGTCAAAAAAGTATTAAATTGCTAAACAGGACCAATTGAGTTTTGCGGCTCCATACCATATTTGAACTAGTGGATGGATATTGGACAGATCTGCCCCTGATGTTATTTTAGAGCAAACGTCTAACACAATCTCCCTTTTATCTGGGATGGCAGTGGAAGCTTAGCTTGACTTCAGGAATTATATTTATTTTCCATGAAGATAGTCTCCCATATCAGGGTGTACAGGGCATTACCTTCATACTTGTTCACATGCCCTGGCTCTTTGTATTCTTCTGTCTGTTCTTGCATTGCCTCATCTTCATCCTCAAACTCATCCTCCTCTTCCGATGTTGAGGAACTAACAAAACTGTGGCCATTGACATCATTTTCACACTTCATCTTGTCTTCATCTTTTGCTCTGCCTGTAAAGAGGTGCATTTTTCATGTGAATCATCCTCAGTCTCCAAAATCACCAAACGTTAATGGTGAGCAAAGTTGGATTCAAAACCAGGCATATAGGAATGTTACAGCATCAAAAGTGACAGTTGACTTGCCAGGTTCAGGATGATCTTAAAAAGTAGATGGCGTGTTAAGCCATTTTCAACCCATACAATGCAGATTTTTTTCCTCTCTCTCTCTCTCTCTCTCTCTATATATATATATATATATGTGTGTATATATATATATATACATGGTAATTTTGTCAATGTTAACACCAGCCTTAATGTGTTTCATCAAGGCACAGCCATATCATTTAATTTACAGCTTAAAAAACATGTCAGTGTGTATACTATCTCTTTACACATACACCAGTATCCTACACTATTGATAACGTTTCTAATGTATCCTTGCTATCCTATGTTTAGCTTGCTAAGGATAGTCAGTTAGCTGTCGCTAACTATCGCTTACAGTAGCTAAAACTATGCTGTCTGTGACAACATAGACTAGACCTATGTTTAATTGTCTTCAGCGGTCTTAACAACATATTTCATAGAGGAAGCCAATGATAACTCACATGACGACATTACTGCAACAACAGCTCTCTCTGGTGAGCTCCATTTGCATTGTTATTATCTTACTTTCAACATGCAAGTTATGCTATGCTACATTATGCTAGTTAACTAGTGTTAATGGAAACAGGGTTTGACATCTCCATGACAACCTGTCATTCTGTTGTCCGCGCCCTCTGTTGGGGACCAGCATGCAAAGGCTATATTTGGTATGAGAATCATCTCTATGTGAGGGGTAAGCTTTACAGTAAATTATATACTATTACTACTGCGAAAAATGTATCCTCAGATAAAAGGGCTACATGTGTCATTGGAGCAATGCCAACTCATTCAAGCTGCAGCCTGTGAAATGACGAAATACACACAGCCTAAAAGAAATCTGCAATGCAACATTTATTTTCAACAGGAAAACCTATTTTGGGGCTTTGTCGCTTTATTGCTAAAACTATGAATGTAATAAAGTTCCAGTGCTCTGTGCTGTTCAGCTGTCACACATTTTGACATGAATATTTTGTTTACCATTGCTAACCTTTCCTTTTTATTTTAGATTTCTATGCTTACTGTAGCTCATATATTTACTTCATACTAGTCACTTCATACTACTTTAACTCCATACTAGTCATGGCGATTTGCAGGGTTTATGATTCAGATCTGCGTATTCTTCCCTAACGTGCAAACTTCACAGCCTGCAATACATGTGTTGTGGGTTTGCTAAGACTGTAGCCCAACCTATGTAGCTGGTATTGCCAGGTTGCACTTCTTGACGGCAACTTCCTGAAATCAGTTGTTATTAAACTGAAACAGACCAGATATTGTTGCCGACAAACAGACAGACTAATAGCCAAAGTCATCAATTCGGCTGGCTCGGTCACATGTGGGCTGTTAAGGCTCTGCCCTGCTGTATTCTCTGCTCTAGAATCCTAAATTTAGACGCTGTCATGTTTGATCAGTTGAAGACTCATTGGAAGGGGAGCACCGAACTCTAGTCAAGTGGGGTATGGCAGCGTGCCGGTAGAGCACTGGATGTCCATCGAGCTAATGCAATGGCCTTTCTTAACAACGTTGACAGTGAAATGGACCTGGAACAGTTTCACCGTATTCCCTATTCTAACGTTAAATCCGTTAGGACTGAGAAAATAGAACAGGAGAAATTATCCGGTGTAGTGAAGAATGTCCACCGAAAACTTCGGAGGAAATATGTTGAAGGTAATGCTTATTGCTACGCGATAGCTACAACGGAACTTCGCTAACGTTACTTGTAAGTTAGCTCTGTCTGTTGGACTGAGGAGGTTGTCATAGATAATGTATGACTGGTATAGCTTAACGTCGCCTACATGCCATAGCAACATGTTATTGTTTATTTAGAGTCGTTTCTAGTTTGAACACAGGTCTTTCATGCGATAATCCGGTAGGGACATGGCTAGCTAACGTTGGTCAATTGGGGCTGGCGTTTACACAGCTAACGCTAATTTACATGGCTAAATTAGTTAGCCAGATTATACCTTTTTAAAGATGGATAGAGCTTTCCATCTTATTGCCGTCTACTTCATTGTTATGAACTGAGTTTTAGCAGTTAAACTGCACTTCTTTCCCTGTCTTAATGTAACCTTGGTCACCGGCGAAGCTACGTTAACGTTAGACCGTGCCATAATTGCAAAAATGGTAGTTCCAGCAATGTCTGGTCAGGTTTTTTTTTTTGACCCATCCAATACTAGACTAGAGACTGAGAGCGGAACGTAAGTTTAGTAAATGTAAGGTCTGATATTGCGTTCGAATAATGTGTGCTAACATGTTGTTTTGTCTACCACATACCGTATGGCTAGCAGAGGAACCAGCCCTATCTACCCCAAATTGCGTTAGCCTAATCGTTGGAGGCTGTCTGAAAAGCACGAAACGATGCAGTTGAAAATCTGTAATGGCACATTATATGTTGGACTTTTAGTATATTATATTTAGTATAGAGACGTGCAAAGAAAGTAGTGATTCAGTACGAGTGTCCTCTCCTGCTGTTGCAAGGGTTGATTCCTGTGTGAGAAGGAGAATGCAGATGGTCCATTCTTGGACCTCATACTTGGATAATCAGGAAGGCATGATCTGTTAAGCCTATCTCCAGCCTGGCATTATATTGCATTCAGGGGAGGGTCCAATGTTTCCTACTTTGGAGATTCATCATTAGATTTATGGTGTTTTTTGGGAGAGGGGGGATTTTGCTGGTGGAATTTTAGCAGGTTACTGTCAAGCACTCCACTGCACTGAGCTGAGCACTTTGTTGAACTCAGAAGGGTTGATCATCCATTAAAACCATTTTTGAGATGTTTTAGGTCAGTTACCTGTATTTAAGGTGCAGACTTTTGAATGATTCACCTAACGATCGTACCTCCCAGGAGGCCATGTCAGAATTTCCTAACTGTTACTGTCACACAGTAGTTTACAACTGCACACATAATAAACACATGCCACCTGGGACTAGGTCTGTAACTCATGACTATTTTGATAACCAATTAAACAGTCTCTTAATTTAATTAATTACATTTCCTTATTTTAGAATGTCATGCAGGCGGCTCGTGATGTTGCAAATGTGAATCATAGGCGACTTAATCTGGTTTTGAACTAAAATGAACTCTCCTCCCACAGAGCCCAATCCTGTGTAGACCTGTAGCTGATGTGCTCCCTGCTAGGCGAGGTCAGCTGCAGTTGACGACCCGCTTAGTTGCTCATATTTTTTTTTTAAATGTTTTTGGTTGTTCTGGTGTTGACACATTTTTTTCGCTTGTTACAACTAAGTGACAATCCATAGACCTAGAAACCAACATTTTGTCTATGTCTCAGACTGTTAATGCGTGCAACAACGTGCTTAATGATTTGGCCAACTAATCGACTATTACGGCATTTAAAAAATGAATTGCTGCACTGTCTGGTCAAGATTACCAAGGTTTTTCCCTATGTAATGCTTTGCAGTGGGTGACTTTGAGAAGATTTGGCGCGAGCACTGTGAAGATGAGCTAACTCTCAGTGAGTATGCTGTGGCCATGAAGAATCTTGCTGATAACTGCTGGACTAAAAATTGTGAAGGAGAAGTTCGCATTGAATGGTGTCGCAGGTAAGACACTTTCACTTTGTCTTTCAATAGATGGACTGAATTCTTTCCTCTCTAAATATACAACTGTTGTGAACCATTCTTGGCTGTTTCATATCCCTATAGCAAATGTAATGTAATAGAATAGACTTGACATGGAAAAGAAAATGAGCACATGATTGAGGCTTATATTGGACATTGGTGAGAAGGCCACATTGATCACAGCTGCAGTCTTTGTGTGATCATTCCCCAATAAGTCTCAGATACAATGGATGTAGTCCCAAAGAGACATTTTATATTCAGAGCAAAAGAGGAATACTTTTTATTGACTTCTAATTGATCTGTAGTTTGTAGTATGCATTCAATGTACATCGAGATCGTTTCCTATTCATATGTGGACAATTTAAGTGCAAGGTAACTTTACTGGTGCTCACATAACTGCAGTCTTGCTGTGCTTTAAGGTACAGCCCGGTATTCTAATCCCATACACTTTTTGTCAGATTCAGTGAATTGCTCCTCATGGTCCTCTCCTCAACTCCGGTGTTCATACACAGTCCTGGTTCTGTAAATGAGAAACAAACATAGTGGCTTGGACCAAACCATAAACAATCCTAGCCAATAAACACGGTGCTTCAGGAGCACGAAAGGGAGGGGTGTCATTTAATTGGCTGTTGAGCTCGAACATCAACAACCTTAATGAGAATAAAGTTATAAGAATAAACATCATAGTATTACAGATTTGCGCATATGTATGTCAATCACATTTACTTAAGCCATTAAGACAGGGTGCGAGATTTGGGTGCTTCTTTAGAAGCCGGATGCAATGTCATTGTTTTCAAGTGCAAGAAATGCATTGTGATTCCCTGTAATACAGGTTGGGAAGGCGAACTGCATTATGAGCTACATTTTTGCATTTTGCTAAAAAGTTTTTAAAGTTGCACTTCAGACAGTGACAATGGCTGATGACCTGAGCGAGGGGAGCGACACTGATGCAGAGAACAGCAGTTAACTACTAATGTTGACAATCTATTGAGTGTACAACAAAAAGAAAGCTAAAATACATACAGTTCCTGCTGAAAGTGCCCTTGATTCTGGATTCTAATCCAGTACACTTTTTGTCAAATTCAGCAAATTGCTTCTCACAGTCCACTAGCTGTCTGTTCAAAGTTTGTGCTCAGAAAAACACTGGTGTTCGTACACAATCCTGGCGTTAATGAGAAACAAACATGGCTCTGGGGGGCAGGTCCTCCCCAGACCTTCAGTGCTCAGGTGGGCTATCTCCCGGGCCTTTCTGTGTGGAGTTTGCATGTTCTCCCCGTGTTCACAAGGGGTTTCCTCCACTAAGATCCCCAACAGAAAAACATGCAAAAAAAGAACAGAACACTCCTGTCCGTCTCTGACCGAGACGGACGGTTCAATTGGTCCCCGGGCGCTGAGAAGCTGCCCACTGCTCCTGGAGGATCCTGGAGGAGGGACGATCCGGGATGGGTTAAAGGCAGAAGTTGAATTCACGGCGACCTCAGGCCTGCGTGTGTGCGTGTGTGTGTGTGTGTGTGTGTGTGTCCTGTGTCGCCTACATATATATATATATATATATATATATATATATATATATATAACACGTGTGTGTTGCAGTGAGTCGTTTGTGCAATAAAAAACTGACAGCAGTCAGCCTTGTTGTTTGTTGTTGTTGTTGTTGTTTGTTGTTGTTTGTTTGTTGTTACAGCCAGGCAACACTTTGCTTCAAGAACACGGAAGGGAGGGGTGTAATTTTACATTTATATTTAGTCATTTAGCAGATGCTTTTATCCAAAGCGACGTACAAAGGAGAGAACAATCAATAACATTTTAATTTGAGCTGTTGAGCATAAATATCATCAACCTTTCGGTGGGCAATGTGCAGATGTGTGACCTATGGAAGCTGATGGCACAGAGTGTGCATCAAAGGTGCATACATTTAGGTGTAGCTGTTTCTCTGAGTAACAGATGCCTCAAAGCCACTTTATTAGCCTAAATAGTCCCTGGAAAACATCAGTCTTGTCTGCAACTGACGAGGCCTTGGAATTCTGGCCTTCTAGCCAGGGGTTCAAAGATGAAGCTGATGGAACTGCAAAATAGCTATTTTACTGTTATTTTGTATAATTTGTATCTGTAACTTATATTGATATTTCCTTCTATTGGCTGTTGCGTGGTGGTTATTGTGTGATCATGGAAATGCTCATATGGGGGACTGATAGAACAGGAAATATTGCTATTCTGTTGTTGTAAGACATTAACTAAGTGTAGCCTTATTTTCTATCTGTATCTCATCCTTGGATGTGTACTCTGTCTGTCTCACTAAGACCTGAACAAATGGCATGTGAACCCCTCCCCCCCAGAGTCTCCTTCCTGCTATAACCCTTTGTACCCTGTTATCACCCCCACCCCCATAGGTGAACCCCTCACCCCACTGTCTCCCCCTTCCTCTCACCTATAGGGTGTGATCATCCCCTCCCCTATGGTATTCTACCTGACTGAAATGGTTTAAATACCAGCTTAGTGTACAGTAAGGTAGGCCTTTCTCTGAGCACCAGCTGAGAGGGGGTCTCCACGCTGAAATAAACTACAGAAACCTGACTACGTCTTCCGGTCCCTTCTTCAACTTTGGCGTGCTCATTTAGATTCTAACAAAGCCATATCTGAGACCGGTCAATGGACTAAAGACTAAAATGGGCTAATGGACACAGATACTGGGTGGAAGATGATTGAAAGTGTTTTTATAGCCGGACAAATCTTGTTGGTTTATTTGAAATCTACAACAAGGAAGTATATTTCATGTTACAACAAGACAGTGACCCAATGCACAGCTCCAAAATGATGCAAGACCTATTTAGGGAAGAAGCAGACAAGCTGTGATTGCTGCAAATAGAGGATATTTTGATGAGACAATTTTCAAGCACAACATTTTTATTTGAAGCATTATTTCTGTTTCTCATTGTCTTGGCTATATTTTGTATTAATTTTGCACATTATTTGATGGATATCAATATTTTCCTGGAATATAGTCCTGGCATTTTCTTGTTGATTCCAAACATTTGAATGGAAGTGTAAAGCTCAGATGTGTCCGTTGCAATGCGTTGATCCAAGGGATGACGGAGTAGGAGTCTGGCGCATGGGGTTGTTTTGATAATGGAGACGTTATAGTGAGATTGGTTTGTTGACCTGTCAATCACGCCGCTAGCAAGCTGTGTACCTTGTGGGTAGTAGCATGCTAACATTAGATAGGTGGCTCAGACACCTCGCAAATCCCCACAGACGTATTTTTCAGTTACAATAACGGGGTTTTTACAATGTACAGTCTATTTCTCTGTAACTTTTTAAAAATCTAAGCAAAAAAAAGTCAGACAAACAACCTTTAGGTACAAATACGACCATCTACGGAGTTTGGTCTGCCAATTTTTTTTTTTTTTGTATTGCTTTGCAACACCCACAACCGTCGGAGAACCATGAATGTAAACAAGTCCGTTGAAGCAGCTGCGTGACCACGGAGTAACGGAGTCGTAGAAGTATATTTCGGCCTTAAGGCAACATGCCTAAATGTTTAGTGAACCAAGATTCTATTTGGATATTGTTCAACTTCTCACCTATGAAGTTATGTGTGTTTTCTGTTTAGTATTTGTCAAGACTATTTTCTTGATGGTGGAATGAAGAGAATGCTGGAGAAAGATGAGAAAAGTACAAAGTATGCCTTTTGTGGGTCTGCTGTAAATGCCCAGACTCGCTCCTCTTCCAGGTACTGTCTTATTCCTACTCTCACATTGATTATTGAGTGTATGACCTGAACTGTAAATGTTTAACGTGGAATTTCTAACGTTCCCATTTCAATGTGTGCTATTTCAAGAGGACTGTCTTTTGTTTTAATAAAATCCCAAATCTTGGGATTTATTCCAGGGAGCCGATTTAAAAAAAAATGAAAAATTTTAGCCTGTAGTCTGATCTAACACTGCAAATTTCAGTTTGTTGATTCTAGAACTGCTCTAAGGCCTTGTTCACACCTGCCATTAACACACCTTAATACACTTATTTTTACTGTAGGTCAGCTCTCCATTCAGGGAAGATTCGTCTGTTAGATGTGGGAAGCTGTTTTAACCCATTTCTGAAATTTGATGAATTTCTCACAGTTGGTATTGACATAGTGCCTGCAGTTGAGGTACGTTCTACTGATTCCTTCAGTTGAGAAAACTTACATACATACATATAAGACATAGTGACTACATTTCCCTTGGTCACTTTTTCCAGTAGTGACTTATCATTTTAATTATTATTATCATTTTAATTATTATCATTACGTTATACGTTACGTTACGTAACCTTTTTCACTTTCACTGTAACCTTTGCAACCTCCAACACATCCTTGATTTGCAGAGTGTGTACAAGTGTGACTTCCTGAACCTGCAGCTGCAGCAGCCCCTGCAGTTGGCCCCTGATGCGGTGGAGGCCTTTTTACAGCAGCTCCAGGGCCCCATCGAGGCGCTGCCAGCTCAGCTCTTTGAGGTGGTGGTCTTCTCTCTGCTCCTGTCTTACTTCCCCTCTCCATACCAGCGCTGGATCTGCTGCAAGAAGGCCCATGAGCTGCTCAACCTAAATGGCCTTCTACTAATCATCACACCAGACTCCTCCCACCAGAACCGCCACGCCCCCATGATGCGCAGCTGGCGTATCGCCGTGGAGTCACTGGGCTTCCGCCGCTACAAGTATGCCAAGTCATCCCACATGCACCTCATGGCCTTCCGCAAGGTGTCTCTGACAACCACCAGCGACCTGGTGAGTTGTAATTACCCCGAGATGCTCTACATCCCTCAGGACTTCCATAGCCCAGAGCAGGAAGAGCTTGAAGGGGTTGTGGACATCCGGTCAGACCTGGAGGATGACCAGTTAGCTCTTGGCTTTACGGAGCTGCCAGACATGCCATACGACTCAGACTCTGGGGACAGCCAGAGCAGCAGTGCCCCACTTCATGAGCTGGAGGACCCAGTCTTGCTCCAGAATTAGAACACTCGTACTCCCCATTCCTCCCCATCTTTCTCCTGTCCTTCCCTTCTGCCAGCCTGACGAGACAGACCTGCTGCCAAATTAACTCTTCTCACTCCTACGCACACGTCCCTGTAATGGTTTTGTACAAAACAATGCAGTTTGCACAATGGAAGAGAATGTGTTTACAGACTATGAGTTCTTCGTCTCGGCCCCTTACGCATTCCCTTTTTTTTTTTTAAAGCTGTGGCTCAGGTTTGAAGTTTTGGAAAGCTGGTCCTTCATATATCCTATCAGAAGAACATTGGTCATTTCCCTAATATTTAGCCTGTGCTTATTGAGGCCTGCCACTTCTCCCAGTAAGGAACTCTTTCTGAGCATTGGAGCACTAGAGCACGGTCATGTGGTTCTACCATGTCACAAGTGTTCTAGAGGCACTGCAGGTTTACTTTGTTTAAAGCTGGAGAATGGTCAGCATGTCTGCTGTGTTGGAAGGGGTTGCTTGCCAGAACTATTCCTGGTTAGGAGAAAATAATAGAATTGCAATTTAAAAATAGAGAGTTCCACCAGCATTTTAAAGATATGGTAAACTTTTTAGTAAGATGGTTGGTTTTTCACGTTTTATTTTCAGTACAGTACAAGTTTCATTACAGGCGTAGTGTGGATTAATTGAGGTTGCCACGTGTTTGCACAAGTGTTACTTGATGAAAGAACTTGATTCTTTTCAGGCATTTTGTTTCTTTGCTCAAAAACCTAATTGAGGCAAATAATTGAATGTGTATCAAACAGTGGGCTGTGGGCTGTTGGTCAGCCAGCTTAGAAATGTGAAGAATTCTAATGTGATGGTACCTTTTTAAAGAGAAATCATTTCATGAAACATCATCATTTTGGTGTAGTTCTGAGAGATTTGTCGATGAGTAGCACACCAAACTTTGTTGGACTTCAGGACGAGTAGGATGAGGTGAAGACTGATGGGAGACCCTGTAGTGAGTTTTATGTAGCCAATAGACAATGGAGACTAGAGGGGGTGGGGAAACCCAGGCAAGACATCATCATTGTTGTTGTTGTTGTTTAAAACTGTATTTTAGCTTTAGATGAATTTTTTTATTGGTTTGACAAAATTAGATTTTAGAAAAGAGTACACCAAATTACAAAACTACTTCCTTAGTGAAATGGTTGCCAAGCCGTAGGTTGGCCCTTTGATTTCTGTCAAAGAGAAGGCTGCAGTCAGAATCAATTCTAATCATTAGAAGTCACTGTTAATGTGGAATGGCACC